>NC_051232.1:12119155-12364155 GCF_015220715.1 Pygocentrus nattereri
AGCTCCTTGGCTTTTGTTTTTGATGCCATTACTCTTCGGTCTTATAGACACACACAATAGCTGTTTAATAGGGCCTGAAATTCCATCTAAACCCAAATATATCTAAAAACATTATCTGCTACACATGGCCCACCCTTATCCACAGTTCCAAGAATCCAAATTCAGCTGTAGCCTGACAAATTCTGTCCAAACCAGACTAACCCAACAAGGTTCTGTCTAGATCAGATTGTAGCCCAACAAATTTCTGTCTAAACTCAGCTGTAGCCAAACAAGATTGCCAAAATACGACTGTATTTCTGTCCAAAACCAACAGGAACCAAAAAAAGTGACAAAATTCTGTCTGAACCTGAGTGTAAACCTGAATAAATTTTATCTGAGCTCAGTTGTACCCCCAAAAAATGATTTAAACCTGATTGTAGCCCAACCAATTTCTGTCTGAACACCACTATAGCCCAAAAAACATTTGTCTGAACTTGGCTGAGCCTGACAAAATTCTGTAGGAACCTGACTGTAGACCCAAATAAATTCTGTCTGAACCTGACTGTAAACCCAAATAAATTCTGTCTGAACCTGACTGTAGACCCAAATAAATTCTGTCTGAACCTGACTGTGGATCCAAATAAATTCTGTCTGAACCTGACTGTAGACCCAAATAAATTCTATAGGAACCTGACTGTAGACCCAAATAAATTCTGTCTGAACCTGACTGTAGACCCAAATAAATTCTATAGAAACCTGACTGTAGACCCAAATAAATTCTGTAGGAACCTGACTGTAGACCCAAATAAATTCTATAGGAACCTGACTGTAGACCCAAATAAATTCTGTCTGAACCTGACTGTAAACCCAAATAAATTCTATAGGAACCTGACTGTAGACCCAAATAAATTCTGTCTGAACCTGACTGTAAACCCAAATAAATTCTATAGGAACCTGACTGTAGACCCAAATAAATTCTGTCTGAACCTGACTGTAAACCCAAATAAATTCTGTAGGAACCTGACTGTAGACCCAAATAAATTCTGTCTGAACCTGACTGTAAACCCAAATAAATTCTATAGGAACCTGACTGTAGACCCAAATAAATTCTGTCTGAACCTGACTGTAGACCCAAATAAATTCTGTAGGAATCTGACTACAGACCCAAATAAATTCTGTCTGAACCTGATTGTAGACCCAAATAAATTCTGTAGGAACCTGACTTTAGACCAAAATAAATTCTGTAGGAATCTGACTATAGACCCAAATAAATTCTGTCTGAACCTGACTGTAAACCCAAATAAATTCTGTAGGAACCTGACTGTAGACCCAAATAAATTCTGTCTGAACCTGACTGTAGACCCAAATAAATTCTGTAGGAATCTGACTACAGACCCAAATAAATTCTGTCTGAACCTGACTGTAAACCCAAATTAATTCTGTCTGAACCTGACTGTAGACCCAAATAAATTCTGTAGGAACCTGACTGTAGACCCAAATAAATTCAGTCTGAACCTGATTGTAGACCCAAATAAATTCTGTAGGAACCTGACTTTAGACCAAAATAAATTCTGTAGGAATCTGACTACAGACCCAAATAAATTCTGTCTGAACCTGACTGTAAACCCAAATAAATTCTGTCTGAACCTGACTGTAGACCCAAATAAATTCTATAGGAACCTGACTGTAGACCCAAATAAATTCTGTCTGAACCTGACTGTAGACCCAAATAAATTCTATAGAAACCTGACTGTAGACCCAAATAAATTCTGTAGGAACCTGACTGTAGACCCAAATAAATTCTATAGGAACCTGACTGTAGACCCAAATAAATTCTGTCTGAACCTGACTGTAAACCCAAATAAATTCTATAGGAACCTGACTGTAGACCCAAATAAATTCTGTCTGAACCTGACTGTAAACCCAAATAAATTCTATAGGAACCTGACTGTAGACCCAAATAAATTCTGTCTGAACCTGACTGTAAACCCAAATAAATTCTATAGGAACCTGACTGTAGACCCAAATAAATTCTGTCTGAACCTGACTGTAAACCCAAATAAATTCTATAGGAACCTGACTGTAGACCCAAATAAATTCTGTCTGAACCTGACTGTAGACCCAAATAAATTCTGTCTGAACCTGACTGTAGACCCAAATAAATTCTGTAGGAACCTGACTGTAGACCCAAATAAATTCTGTAGGAACCTGACTGTAGACCAACAAAACTGTGTCCTAACTGTATTGCAACATGAAATTCTGTCTGAATTTAACTGTTGCCCAACAAAATTCTGTCTGAAGTGACTGTAGCCCTGCTTGCCAGGTTTTGATAAATATTTCAAGCTCTACACCCACAAAAGTGAGCGAGCATTTTGATAATGAGGCCACATTGCTTCTTTTGGAGCTGGAATATGGAAGCAGATGTTGGCTAATCCTGTAAGTAAGAAATCCCAAACATGCACAGTCTGTGTAATCCAAGTCCAAAACACATTTCAATCCCACTCTGCCATGCAGAAATTACCTAAATCCTACAGCAAAACAATGTACAAACACAGTACCATGTTCTAATCTTGGAACTCCTAATGACAGAGCTGAACTACACGCACATGAAAAACCAGAATCTGGAGCAAAATACAGTTTGCATCACCACAGTTGTAATGAACTTGGCTGTGTTACAGCATCTCTAGATGGTTATAGGGTCAGTCTCTACCCTGGTTACTGGACATGACTCCTTAGTCCTGCTATTTTTATACCAGGTCTTCCTATTGAAATCCAGTCTGCAACGTCATCACAAGCTCGATGGCTAGGGCACTCTCTGCATCCATTAGCAACGGGGAGAAACTAACTCAGGAACTACCTTGTACCTCTGTAAAGCTACTGTAGACACTGACAAATCCCAGAACTCCCTTGTCTACTTTTCCTCTGTTTTGACACCTTTCTACTGTGTATTTTGTGTCCACTCTCCTTTCTTTCCCCCTGTTCATTAGTCAGGAGATCCTGGCAATTCCAGAAGACTGTGGTTCAGGCTCCTGCCCATGGTCACCTTTCAGACCCTTCAGGGATATTCGTGGACATTCCAAGACAGAAGAAAGTTGGTGCTCACCTCCACAGAGAGTCTCCTGAATACCCCATTCATTGAACCTTACTTATACTGGACAAACGGGATTGTTATTGGGAGTGCAGGCCAACGTTGATCTGTAAGGACATTTGATTTGGCTTGTTAGAAAGTTACCTTCCCCTCACCCAATGAGGGAACAAACACTTATTACATGTATATGTGCCTTTTAAAAGTGTATCAGTGGCAAAATACAATGCAATGTTATTAAACAGATTTTTAAAAACTCTGTTTGAAACCTACCTGTCTTCTTTGTTTTTGTTTTGTCTGTGCAGGCACAGACTATAAACTTTGCACTGTGGTCCCTCAGGGAAAAAATGTTTGGGCACTCCTGGTCAGGAGGATGTTCTGGACCCAATAATGTAATGAAAGTGGAATTCCATCAGTAGTGACATCGACTGGCTCTGCATCCCTGTAGATTCATCCCCCCCCTGGGCTGCCTTCTGGCACCCCTGGAGTGGTGCCTGGAGGGCATTCTGTTATTGACACATCCTCGACAGTGTCTTTGGCATTCTCCCCTGCACACTAACTCCTGCTACTGGGCAATTTGTGAATCACTCTGGGTCTTCCTTGAAGGGTTGCCATATGTATAAGAGCTTGTGAAGGTGACAAAACATGTTGTGTGTGTGTTCATGTGCAAGCCTTGGTGTATTTACAACTGTATCTACATTAAGGATGGCAAGATGCCACTAAGACTACAATTTAATAGGTTATTTGTCATGTTGTACAGTGTTTTGTAGTGCAGCACTGCATTCTTCAGCCACACTGGTTTTGATGGAACTCGAAACTGTTTTGTTTTCATATTTTCATCCATCAATGTCATCCATCTTTCCCCTAAGTATTCAACTTTTGTACTGATGCACAGTACTGTGTAAAAGTCACAGATTATCTGGTTTCACCTTCATAAATGGGACTCTTAACAACTGTGCAACACCTGATTTACCACCAAAGCTGTCCTCATCAAACACATAGGAGAAAATCAAGCTCCACTCTCACTTCAGACCTGAAAGCATCCACATCCTTCCACTGTGAGAAGACATTTCAATGCTATGAGTCTGAAAGGATGTGTAGCTGTCAAGAAATCCAAGAATGTAGACAAAGCAGATCAAACAAAGAAGCTGCTGGCATTCTGTTCCTCATTTAGGCTCATTTTAGCGCCTCTCCATGGTGATTTTTGTGTACTGCAGGCATTCAGTTTTCTTCAAGCAAGTCTTCCTCCGTTTTGTTTGCAGTCATAGTTCTGGCAAGCTGCAGTGTGCATGGAGTCCCTCATTGTGCCATTTTCATTTGAGCATAAAACAATATTAATAGTTTGTAGAAGCTTAAAAATGGAAATTTACATTTCTATGGTAGCGTTTGCACTGTGTATTTTGTGTTAGTCCAGTCCATGCTGTATCAGTGTATTTTCTAGCATGTCCAAGCTTACCAGCATGTCCAGACACCATAGCTGGTGTTCTCAGAACAATGGACTGACCACCGAGTCCAGACCTCTGAACATCAGACCCAAACTGAGTGCGTCTGAATTGCTTGGATTGTGAAAAACAAAAAAATGCAACCAACTTCTAGGACTGAACTTTGGAGGTGTGTAAAAAAAGCATCCCTAGGGATTTGCCGGTGCCAGTGGCTGTGCGTGCTGAAGTGTGTGTACACCTTGATGAGCTTGTGCCTCAGTTTGGCTGGCTGTCTGATAGAGAGAAAGCCCTGCACTGCACAAGCACTGATATTAAACTATTGATTTGCCCTGCTACACAGGGCTGTAAATAATGTGTGTGTGTGTGTGATTCTGTCGCTGTGGCCGTGAAAACAGCCATTAGCTTGTCCCTGTGTGTGTGTGTGTGTGTGTGTGTGTGTGTGTGTGTGTGTGTGTGTGTGTGTGTGTGTGTGTGTGTGTGGAATTAATGTGTGCTGTTGCTGGCTGAGGCAAAAATGGGAGTGATATTGATCGAAGGAAAGAAAGATAGAGAGAGGGAGAGAAAGAGAGAGAGAGGCAGAGAGAGAAAGAGAGCTAGACTGCAACTGTCCAAATTCTGTTAGCAATTTATGAAACACACACTAATCAGGATTGTTTAAAGAAAGACATTAAATGCACAAAGGGCCGCTCGGAGCGCTCACAGAGCGCTAACAAGCTAACAAATAGTGTGAGAATTAAAGGAAAAGCCCTACCAAAGGCCACGGCCCCAACACTCACGGCAGCTCGTTTACCGCTGATAACGTAAACAACACTCTGCTCTCAACAGCCACACGACACAAAGCACAAATATATATTTTGTAAAGCACACAAAGCTTCTTCGAATAGAGGCCCTGCATGGGCAAACAGTTTGGGTGATATATGTAGAGAGAGAGAGAGAGAGAGAGAGAGAGAGAGAGAGAGAGAGAGAGAGAGAGAGAGAGAGAGAGAGAGAGAGAGAGAGATTGATTGCACTTAGACAGCAATCCTTACAGCTCAAATCAGATTTGCTTTGCTTCTTGACCTTCCCAGCTGGATTCATGCGTTTTGACAGTCTATTGGCAGTGTCATCATTTGCCGAAATGATTGTGTTGATGTATGAACGTGGCCCAGCTGGACCTGAAAAGGTCAAGTAGCAGGTGCTACGTCATTCCAAAATCAGATCAAACCCATCAGATATCAAACGGCATGCTTGGAGATTGAAAAGGTGACCCCAGTCACTGTAATTGGACTCCATTTAATGCACATTACTCACTATGGTTGTTATTTCTGTTCATTGGCATGACAAAATTATTGTTAAATAAAGCAATACAGCATGAGAGGCCATGGTCTTGTGCATGAATCTCTCTTTTAGAAACCAGTGGCAAAATGCTATTTCAACAAAACAAGACAAAAATATTCAATAAATAATGTATTATTACTAATAATGATCACATTAATTTAATTAGATACATAACCCACTGATGGTAGGCTATGGTTGCCATTCAACATAAAAAGATTATTTGGCTAAAGATTATTCCATAAAAGTGAAATCGTTTTTAAAGACTTGATGCATTAACACAGAATTCAAATGACATATGCAGCCATATGTACAACAATAAGTATGAAAACACATTGATTTTCTAAGTGAAAATAAGTAGCACATTTTTTAATATCTTTTTCCTGCTAATTTTAGTGCAATTTCTATTTATTCGCTGAATTTTACATATTGAAAAAAACACAAGACGACACTAAAATTCTGTGGACGTACTTAGTTTACTGAGTTCAACAATTATGCTATTGCAAATGTTGCTTTCTATTTTGATTTGTTAAAAGTCTGTGTCTTACCATACCAAGATCAAAAGGTTAGTTCAAAATTTGGCATCTCCGCACATATATTATAAATAGAGGCCTGTTGTAGCAGCATCCTTGAAATCTCATAACAGGTCTTCTACCGTAGTGCACAGCGAAACCTTTTGACTCATAGCCATTATAATGTGATTCATGGCCAACAGCAATGAAAGTACATACTGCAAGACTGCAAGAATATTGTCTGTCTTTTATTTATCCTCTACTTCATCCAAAGTAATTCACAAAACCACAGAAACATATATCATTCCACTCAACAATCAGGTGGCATATATTCTTCATAGGTTAATAGCTAAAAGCTTATTGTTTTTCAACGCTACACACAATTCTGTTCTTCCAACTTGGTTTTATTTTTGTGAACACCACACAAGCGCCTGTGAACATGACACATGCATTAGTATCTAAAACTAAAAGCAAATACAAAACTGCTAGGTATGCATGTACTTTAGTACTCGGCACAGCTTAACACAGAGGGAAACACTGAATTTACCATGCATTTGGTTCCCAAATAGACGATTCTAAAAAAACTTTGCCATCATTTGTATTCTACTAGCTTCCTAAGTCACTCGTGCTTGGACCCCGATGATTGCTACTTGCAATATAATTTGTAGACCTCTACAAATGACTAAGAAACCAATTCAAATATAAAAATATTAAACCAACGTCATTGCTCACAAAACAGCTCTTTTTTCACATTTTGGTAACGTTTCCTTATTTCTGATTGGCCAATAAAATTAAACACAAAAAATGGCAGGGTTACATACATTTACATACATTTTAGGGTGCTTGAACCAGGTGTAGATCACTGTAGCTCTCTGCCACACCAGAGCTTGTAAAATGCAATACTGTTCATGAGTCTTTCAACTGTTCCTTATGGATGCACCATCTCTTCGCACATAATTTCTTCATCTTTTCACATTTTTCAAATTATTACAAGTAATCTATCAAATCAAATAGTCAAGCTTCATTTATTCCTTTAAGAGGCACATTTGCTGTGAATGCAGTTCGAAAGGCTTAACTTCCTCTGTCATTATGTAAGAGTACCTACAGCATGCATCATTCTGAGTGATTATGAGCGGCAGTGGAAGAAAGCTTCAATCTCCGGAAAGAAGACAGGTAATTAATAATAATAATAATAATGTTAATGAATCATATGTTGCATAATTCATTAATAATAATTCTCTTTGAAATACCAATGCACAATGCATACTAATGCTCTATGACAGCTGTAAACCATAACTGAAGAGCAAGGGTTAATAAAATTGATTAATATTCTAGCTTCAGTGGAAAAAGCCTTTCATTATAAATAACTTATGCTATAGGTGAGGATGTCATGGGTAAGTACTCACTGTTTATTTGTATGTAAGCAGGCATAGACTTTAGATTTTCCATTTGTTGGTCTCTGTGTTAATAATTTTGGCTGTTTTAATATGCAATCGGATTTCCTTCCTCACCACAGGCTGACTATTGATTGGCTGTGTGGCCTCTGTCCTCCTAGGCCAGTCCTGTAATAGACTACAGAGGCTCGTAAATATTATTACTTACTGTCTGCTGTGCCTGCCACAAACATGATCCCCGGTTTAGATGACAAATAATAGCACCACACAGTCATCTAAGGTAACCTATAGGGAACCTTCATTTTTATTTATCTGTTATTTAGAATTTTGTTTCGCCTGTCCAAATGCCTAATCGTGGTGTTTTTTTGGGTTCGTTCAAAATAAGCCAGCAAAGCGATGCTGAAAATGAATTTCTAAGTCTCTGCTGGTCACACAGTTATAAGAAGTTTGGAAATGATAAGGCTAGATCATCAGGACATGAGTCCATGTATCATAATGTCTGATATGTTTCATATATTTATGTAAGTACACTACTGTGCAAAAGTCAGAGACCATGCTTCGTTTACTTTTTTATATTTAAAATGGCCATTAAGGTTGATATTCATTTATCAGTTTTAGCTAAAAAGAAGCAAACAGAAGATGACAGAGGAGCCTGAACAACTCAATTTAATATCAACATGTTTAGTATTTACTGTGCCCACCACTTGGCTTTACTACAGCTTCCATTCTGTTGTGGAGGCTTGCTTTCAGTTTTTTAAAAGAAATCTGCAGGGATATTTTTTTCACACCTGCACAGATCAGTCTAAGAAGTTGGTTGTATTTTCTGCTTCTCATGATCGAAGTCATTAAACACATTCAGTGAGGTTGAGGTCTGGACTCTGAGGTGGACAGTCCATTGTTCTGAGAACACCAGCAGCTGCTTTGTTTGATTTGCAAATGTCTTTTTGGTCTGTACTTCCTTTTCTTAGGAAGGGCTTTATTGATATCTACATATACTTCCAGGTTCATAATGTTGAGTTTTCTTCTCACAGTAATGTATATGTAACGTTAATGTGATCCATATGTATATTATCATATATAATGTCTAGAAAAAAAAGCTTCTCAGTTTTTTGCAATGCTTATTTTTTTTACATCACTTGAGGTCAGACTAAAGTATCCGCCAACTCCTGGACAGTCTGTGGTGCAATGTGGCGTTGACGGATGGAGCGAGACATGATGTCCCAGATCTGCTCAATCAGATTCAGGTCTGGGGAACGGGTGGGCCAGTCCATAGCTTCAATGCCTTCATCTTGCAGGAACTGCTGACACACTCCAGCCACATGAGGTCTAGCACTGTCCTGCATTAGGAGGAACCCAGGGCCAACCGCACCAGCATATGGTCTCACAAGGGGTCTGAGGATCTCATCTCGGTACCTAATGGCAGTCAGGCTACCTCTGGCGAGCACATGGAGGGCTGTGCAGCCCTCCAAAGAAATGCCACCCACACCATTACTGACCCACTGCCAAACCAGTCATGCTGAAGGATGTTGCAGGCAGCAGATCGCTCTCCACGGCGTCTCCAGACTCTGTCACGTCTGTCACATGTGCTCAGTGTGAACCTGCTTTCATCTGTGAAGAGCACAGGGCGCCAGTGGCGAAATTGCCAATCCTTGTGTTCTCTGGCAAATGCCAAGCATCCTGCACGGTGTTGGGCTGTGAGCACAACCCCCATCTGTGGACGTCGGGCCCTCATACCATCCTCATGGAGTCGGTTTCTAACCGTTTGTGCAGACACATGCACATTTGTGGCCTGCTGGAGGTCATTTTGCAGGGCTCTGGCAGTGCTCCTCCTGTTCCTCCTTGCACAAAGGCAGAGGTAGCGGTCCTGCTGCTGGGTTGTTGCCCTCCTACAGCCTCCTCCACGTCTCCTGGTGTACTGGCCTGTCTCCTGGTAGCGCCTCCAGCCTCTGGACACTACGCTGACAGACACAGCAAACCTTCTTGCCAAAGCTCGCATTGATGTGTCATCCTGGATGAGCTGCACTACCTGAGCCACTTGTGTGGGTTGTAGAGTCCGTTTCATGCTACCACGAGTGTGAAAGCACCACCAACATTCAAAAGTGACCAAAACATCAGCCAGAAAGCAGAAAGGTACTGAGAAGTGGTCAGTGGTCCCCACCTGCAGAACCACTCCTTTATTGAGTGTGTCTTGCTAATTGCCAATAATTTCCACATGTTGTCTGTTCCATTTGCACAACAGCTGTGAAATTGATTGTCAATCAGTGTTGCTTCCTAAGTGGACAGTTTGATTTCACAGAAGTTTGATTTACTTGGAGTTATATTGTGTTGTTTAAGTGTTCCCTTTATTTTTTTGAGCAGTGTATATATATACACACACACACACACACACACTCATATATATATATATATATATATATATATATATATATATATACACACACACACACACACACACACACACACACACACACACACACACACACACACATACCTATATTATACCGCTGTTGTCAAAACAAACCCTCAAACCTCATATCTTGAAAATGGAAACTTCACAGGAGAAGGAAAAAATCTCCTTTACTTAATGTAAGTCAATGGGAACATATTTTTTCCAAACCATGTTGGCCCATTTCTTTCAGTCCATTCAGTCGATGTAAAAAGATTTCTTTCCATTTCCATTTGGCCATTTGTCATGAAATGTGTGTTCCACTGTGTTCAAATGGCATAGAAAAATAAATATCAACTTATTACCCCAAACGGTTTTGTCTTAAAACTGTATGACACATACACATGCATACAAAGTAATTTCTGGCTTTTGCCCAATCATTCCTGCTTGGCCCCACAGAGTATATAGGCACGCATAGACCCACACGCTGCATGCCCTGCCACCCCTCAGATCTGGTCAAGTGCATTTTAACTGGCGAATCGCTGCTGCATTAATATTTCACCCTGCAGGGCATGAATATTTCAGTAATAAGTTGTAATATGTCAGGCGTGGCGTGTACGTATCAAACATTAATGGCCCCCAGGCTCTTCCAGCCCAGCTGGAGAAAAGAACTGCAGCCAGAGGCCCAGCAGCCGCTCAGGCCCCGTTTGATTGACGCCAGATATTCGGCTAGTGGATGTCAGGAGCCAACCATTTGGAAAACACGGCTCAACAGAAGTGCATTTCTCTCTCCATAACCCTCCTTTATTCTCTCTCTGTCTCGTTCTCTCTCGCTCCCTTTCTCTCCGAGTCGCTATGACTGTCAAGTTTGTGAGATGATGAGAGGTCAGAGGAAATGTGCATTCAGACCCAGTTCTTCCTAAAGTGGGTTAAATTACAGCTGTGCTTTAGAGAGAGCACAGTGCAGCAGGAAGGTTTGGACACACACATACACAGGTACACACCTATACACATCATGCACTGCCTGATGGATTCTCAATAGCCACAGTAAAGGTACGTGGTTCAAATATTTTAGGTGGACATGAAGAACTTATTCACCTCCATGAATGTGTAGTTTGGTTGAACTACTTGTCTAGCTGTTGGGATGAGCTGATTTGAGATATCAAGGTGCCACTGAATGTATATATTCAGTCTTTTAAATCGTTTATATTGTCTACATATAAGGTATGTAACTTCATGGCATCGAGAGGCACCACCATGGCTCACACAGAAGCACCATACTAAATAGACACAGGCAGGAAAATAAAATGATTGGTTCACAGTGTGTCAGTTACATGTACAAAGCGATCTTTATTCAACTATGCCAATGTATATACAGTTTTCCGTTCTATGGCACAAAACTGCAAACTTTTGGGCATACTCATTGGGAAACTCATTGTGTATCTGTATTCAGTCCAAGAAATGTATCAAGGTGCCACAGTTGCTTTTTACATTATTTTATATTTGTTGTAATTGTAATACTTTTAGAGTGATTACCCACTTCATTAAAAAATACATTATTTAAAAGAAATAATGTTAGTTTATTAATTATCTTTAAATCAGCCCTGTGCACAGCATGTAGTAA
Organism: Pygocentrus nattereri; assembly: GCF_015220715.1. Lineage (NCBI taxonomy): Eukaryota > Metazoa > Chordata > Actinopteri > Characiformes > Serrasalmidae > Pygocentrus > Pygocentrus nattereri. The sequence goes on from NC_051232.1 coordinate 12,130,892, forward strand.
ACAAAGCAACTCTAAAAAGTAAGTTCAGCAAATGGTTTCTTTACAAGAACTGAAGGTCCTGATACAGCCTGATGAATCAATATGATAAGACAGTTATTAATCTCAGTGTTGCTGAGCTCTGCTAAAGCCTGAGTAGACTGATAAATCAATGTCTTCTTCTTCTTCTTTCGGCTGCTCCCTTTAGGAGTTGCCACAGCGGATCATCTGACTCCATCTTGCCCTATCCACTGCCTCCTCTACTTTTACACCAACCATCTCTATGTCCACCTTCACTACATCCATAAAGCTTCTCTGAAGTCTACCTCTTCTCCTTCTCCCCGGCAGCTCCATCTCCAACATTCTTTGCCCAATATATCCACTATTCCTCCTCAACCCATGTCCAAACCATCTCAACCTGGCCTCTCTGGCTTTATCTCCAAACTGCTCCACCTTCACTGTCCCTCTGATCTGCTCATTTCTAATCTTGTCCATCCTTGTCACTCCCAACGAAAATCTCATCATCTTCATCTCCGCCACCTCCAGCTCAGCCTCCTGTCTTTTAGACAGAGCCACAGTCTCCAAACCATACATCAAAGCAGGACGCACTACTGTCTTGTAAACCTTCCCTTTCACTCTTGCTGCTATCCTTCTGTCACACATCAGCCCTGACATCTGTCTCCACCCATTCCATCCTCCCTGCACCCTCTTCCTCACCTCTTTTCTACACTGTCCATTGCTCTGCATGGTTGACCCAAGATATTTGAAGTCATCCACCTTTATGACCTCTACTCCTTGCATCTTCAGCTTTCCACCTGCCTCCCTCTCTTTCACACACATGTATTCCGTCTTATCTCTACTGATCTTCATTCCTCTCCTCTCCAGTGCAAACCTCCACCTCTCCAGATTCTCTTCCACCTGCTCTCTAATCTCAACACAAATTACAATGTTATCTGCAAACATCATGGTCCATGGAGCCTCCTGCCTGACCTCATCTGTCAACCTGTCCATCACCATTGAAAACAAGAAGGGGCTCAAAGCTGATCCCTGATGTAACCCTACCTTCACCTTGAAACCATTTGTCACTCCAACTGCACACCTCACCAGCGTCTCACTATCCTCATACATGTCCTGCACCACCCTAACATACTTTTCAGCTACACCTGACTTCCTCATACAGTACCACAGTTCCTGTCTTGGCACCCTATCATATCCCTTCTCTAGATCCACAAAGACACAATGTACCTCCTTCTGACCTTCTCTGTACTTCTCTACCAACACTCTCAACGCAAAAATTGCATCTGTGGTACTCTTTCTGGGCATGAAACCAAACTGCTGCTCACTGATCTGAACCTCTCGCCTGAGCCTTGCTTCAACAACTCTTTCCCATACCTTCATGGTGTGGCTCATCAACTTTATACCTCTGTAGTTACTGCAGCTCTGCACATCACCCTTGTTCTTAAAAATGGGGACCAATACACTGCTTCTCCACTCATCAGGCATCCTCTCACTCAACAGGACTTTGTTAAACAACCTGGTTAAAAAGTCCACTGCCTTCTCTCCTAAACATCTCCATACCTCCACAGGTATGTCATCTGGACCACCTGCCTTTCCATTCTTCATCCGTTTTAAAGCTGCCCTCACTTCCACCTTACTAATTCTCTGCACTACCTGATCCACTATTTCTCCCCGTTGTTCTCCTCTCTCTCTCTTCCTCATTCATTAGTTCTTCAAAGTACTCCTTCCATCTACTCAACACTCTCTGTTCACTCACTAGTACATTTCCCTCTTTATCCTTTATCAGCCGAACCTGCTGTACATCCTTTCCAGCTCTATCTCTCTGTTTAGCCAAGCGATACAAGTCCTTTACTCCTTTACTGTCCAGCCTCTCATACAGCTCATCATAGGCCTGAGCCTTTGCCTTTGCCACCATTCTTTTCGCTATGCGACTAGCCTCACAGTACTCCTGCCTACTTCCTTCATCTCTCTGGTTATCCCACTTTTTCTTAGCTGCCTTCTTCTTCTGAATACTCTCCTGGACAGTTATTAGTAGTGTTACTGAGCTCTGCTAAAGCCTGAGTAGACTGATAAATCAATGTGATGGTTGGTTATTAATCTCAATGTTACTGGGCCCTGCTAAAGCCTGAGTAGACTGATAGTCATTTTTAGTGAGAAAATTAAAAGAAAAAATGATAAAATAATGCTGAATATTTTTCAACATCAAAATTGTTTTAACACTGTGTTTTTACCACTACAATAATAATAATAATAATACTAAATGCTGCAAATGTGGAGAGTATTATTAACCAATGTAACCAATTATTACCCAAAATACAACAAAAATATTTTAAAATCAAATTGAGGTCTATTTTACTTACTATTTTACTATGACTCTTCTTGTTCTAATAAGCTATAAAAATTAATTAAATGGATGCAATGAAAATATAAACAATAATCATAAGTAATACCATGCAAAACAACTAGCGCTAGTGAATAATACCATGCAAAACAATTCATGCTACATACCCACTCCACAAAGAAGGACAGTATTTTGAAGGGGGCCTTTTCCCCACATTAAAATTGCCCTAATTTTTGCCTTTGCTTTCTCCACAACCCCACAATATTCATATACTTCCAACCACTTTCCATATACTGTCACGATTGGCCCCTCCCAGTCCATGTGTTCATGTTTTGGTTTTGCCCACGTGCGTTTTTGTTTTGGTTTAGTCCAGTGGTTATTGCCCTCAATAAAAGTAGCTTATCTCCACACATGCGTCCGCTACCTCGCTCGCCATCACATATACACTGTAATCTAGATGAAACTGGTTTCTTGACACTTGTCCAATGACAAAAAACTAGATCAACTGATTCAAAAGTAATTCTGGGGCAGTGAATTTAATGTAATATAAATAGCCTTTCACTAGATGTGTATAGAATATATTTGGCCCCAACATTTGACCAGGGAAGAAAGGAAGTGTTACAATAACTTTTCAGTAAGTGTAATTAACTGTTATTAATGCATTTTTTAACATGACCAACACACAAAGTGCAACATTAATAATGGTTTTCTAATATTAAGTAAACATTCAACTGCATTAGTTAATATTTTCCCATTGCGTATTAACATTACCTAATATATTTTTTTCACATTACAAACATGAGAGAGGACAATAAAGATTAGATCATATTTTGGGAATTTATTTGAATCTGTTGTGTTGGTTCAGCTCATAGTCTACTGTACATTACTCTTCCTCACACCTCTTACTTAAGAATTTCAGATATATGCAAACTTCAGTTCTTCTGCTGATGCTTAGAAATCTTAGTAATGAATTCATGCACTCATCATTTTTCCTTACTTAGTTATTCATTAATATTACCTAACCCTTAATAATCTTATTGTTTTTAATACTAAAAAGTGCATTAGTGTTAGTCATAACTTTTCTTTTTTTTTAAAACAGCATTAACTAATGTGTTTGATACTTAAGTATCAGCTTAATATCAGCTAACCATTATCAGTTTAATATCAGCTAACCATTAACTAATGTGGTACCTCATGTATTGTTCATGCTAATCAAATACTCTACTTAATATTAGTTGTTAAACAATGTTTAACCAGTTACTGTACCAACTTTATTCCAGAAGCACACTGTATAATCAACACTGTATACACACAGTCACGCATACATTCTCACTCATCCCCACTTTCTTTCAGCTGTCAATCACTCTGGTACCAGCCATGCTCCAAATGGAAAATAACTATCATCAAATAATAACAGTGAGGAGAAAAGTCCAATACTGATATTAAGAAGCACCATTTGTGGCCCTCCATTTATATTCATTGACACGGAGCCGTGCGGTAATTGTAGCCTGAACACTTTGCCATTTGGGAGAAATGGTGCCCCATTAGAACAAGAAACCATGCTACCGTCGCTGCCTCGGCCTATTGTGATGCAAATGACGGAATGGAAGAACCATTGGAATGGATTCTAAAGTGAATTTGTAATATTGTATGATATTCCACCGGGGTCCAGGCATTATTACCGGTGGAAGGAAAAGGGAGGGGGGGACTGATGGGTGGAGAAATTGAGCGTGACGTCTCTGATGATACGCCCGGTTTGGAAACATAACTGCCAATCAATCAGGGAGAAACACTTAGGCAAATGAGGCCCTCATGCATAATCAGAAATATTGGAATAAATCATTGTGCCTGGCTTTTTAAACAATAGCGAATGACATCTATCATCGTGGCCCACAAAAGAAAATGAAGGCCCTTTCGATGACTTTCTGGATCAAGCTGGTTTAGGTGGAAAAATGTGAACCCTAGGCTTATGATGACAATATGTATAATAACTTCTGCTTCTTTCAGCTGCTCCCTTTAGGAATCGCCACAGCGGATCATCTGCCTCCATCTTGCCCTATCCACTGCCTCCTCTACTTTCACACCAACCATCTCCATGTCCACCTTCACTACATCCATAAAGCTTCTCTGAGGTCTACCTCTTCTCCTTCCACCCGGCATCTTCCACCTATCCAGATTCTCTTCCACCTGCTCTCTACTCTCACCACAGATTGTCATCTGCAAACATCAAGGTCCATGGAGCCTCCTGCCTGACCTCATCTGTCAACCTGTCCATCACCATTGAAAACAAGAAGGGGTTCAAAGCTGATCCCTGATGTAACCCTACCTTCACCTTGAAACCATTTGTCACTCCAACTGCACACCTCACCACTGTCTCACTATCCTCATACATGTCCTGCACCACCCTAACATACTTCTCAGCTACACCTGACTTCCTCATACAGTACCACAGTTCCTGTCTTGGCACCCTATCATATGCCTTCTCTAGATCCACAAAGACACAATGCAGCTCCTTCTGACCTTCTCTGTACTTCTCTACCAACACTCTCAATGCAAAAATTGCATCTGTGGTACTCTTTCTGGGCATGAAACCAAACTGCTGCTCACTGATCTGAACCTCTCGCCTTAGCCTTGCTTCAACAACTCTTTCCCATACCTTCATGGTGTGGCTCATCAACTTTATACCTCTGTAGTTACTGCAGCTCTGCACATCACCCTTGTTCTTAAAAATGGGGACCAGTACACTGCTTCTCCACTCATCAGGCATCCTCTCACTCTCCAGGATTTTGTTAAACAACCTGGTTAAAAAGTCCACTGCCTTCTCTCCTAAACATCTCCATACCTCCACAGGTATGTCATCTGGACCAAATTCCTTTCCATTCTTCATCCTTTTTAAAGCTGCCCTCACTTCCACCTTACTAATTCTCTTCACTTCCTGATCCACTATCTCTCCCCCCATTGTCCTCCTCTCTCTCTCGTTTTCCTCATTCATTAGTTCTTCAAAGTACTCCTTCCATCTACTCAACACTCTCTGTTCACTCACTAGTACATTTCCCTCTTTATCCTTTATCAGCCTAACCTGCTGCACATCCTTTCCAGCTCTATCTCTCTGTTTAGCCAAACGATACAAGTCCTTTACTCCTTCTTTACTGTCCAGCCTCTCATACAGCTCATCACAGGCCTGAGCCTTTGCCACCATTCTTTTTGCTATGCGACTAGCCTCACAGTACTCCTGCCTACTTCCTTCATCTCTCTGGTTATCCCACTTTTTCTTAGCTGCCTTCTTCTTCTGAATACTCTCCTGGACCTCCTCATTCCACCACCAACTTTCCTTGTCTTCTTTCCTCTGACCAGACGAAACACCCAACACATTCTTGCCAGTTTCTCTCACCACCTTAGCTGTAGTTTCCCAGTCCTCAGGTAGCTCCTCACTGCCCCCAAGGGCCTGTTGCATTTTTTCCCTGAACTGCCTGCAACCATCCTCCTCCTTCAGCTTCCACCATCTAATCTTTGGCTCTGTCTCCCCTCCTTTCCTCTTCTTTGTTTCTAATCTCATTCTACAGACAACCACCCTATGCTGCCTTGCTACACTTTTCCCCTGGCACAATCTCCAATCTCCTGTAGGTGGCATCTCCTGCTAAGGATATTATCCACCTGTGTGCACCTCCCTCTACTCTTGTATGTCACCCTGTGTTCTTCCCTCTTCTGAAAATACGTGTTCACCACAGCCATTTCCATTCTCTTTGCAAAATCTACAACCATCTGACCTTCTGCATTTCTGTCTTTCACACCATACATACCCAGCACCTCTTCATCCCCTCTGTTCCCTTCACCAACATGTCCATTGAAGTCTGCACCAATCACCAATCTCTCCTCTCTAGGGACACCATGTACCACTTCATCCATCTTACTCCAAAATTCCTCTTTCTCCTCTAACTGACAACCAACCTGTGGTGCATATGAACTGACCACATTCAAAATCACACCATCAACCTCCAACTTCAGGCTCATGATCCTGTCTGACACTCTCTTTACATCCAGAACACAAGCTGTTCCTTTAGGATTATCCCTACTCCATTTCTCTTCCTCTCTACACCATGATAGAACTGTTTGAATCCACCTCCAATGTTCCTGGCTTTGCTTCCTTTCCATCTGGTCTCCTGAAAACACAGAATATCTACCTTCCTTCTCTCCATCATGTCTGCAAGCTCTCTGCCTTTACCAGTCATTGTCCCTATGTTCAGAGTCCCTACTCTAACCTCCACGCTCCTGCCTTTCCTTCTCTCTTGCTGCCTTCTAACCCGCCTTCCTCCTCTCCTCTTTGATGGTCTTCGACCTACAGTAGTCCAATTTCCACCGGCACCCTGCTGGTCAACAGCACCGGAGGCGGTCGTTGTTAACCCGGGCCTCGACCGATCCGGTATGGCAATCATATTTGTGATCCGCATGATAGTTTTGGCACAAGTTTGGCACAAGCCCTTCCTGACGCAACCCTCACCATTTATCCGGGCTTGGGACCGGCACCAGAAGTACACAAAGTACAACCCTAATGGCTGGTTTGACATTATGTATAATAACATTTGCTGTTATTGGTATTTTAATTAATACAAATGTAACATAATTCAACAGAAAAGTGTGGAGAAAAAAAGTTGATTCCTTTTATAAAGGTGGCATATAAATACAACTCTGTATATTAGTTACTATAAAAGATTTTGTTTATATGAAAATCCTTTTCAAATATATGCAAAATATGCAAAATACAAAACTACGAAACTAATACATAAGTCATATAGTATGAAAGAGAGGTGCTAAAGCATGTTTCCACACTGCGGGCCCTGGGGTTTAAAGGGTTGAACTCAACTTGTGACATCAAAGGACGTGCATGGGAGAGGGAGAAAAAAATCTGAAAGAAAGATATGAGGTGTCTAAGCTAAAGCATTCAAAGTCATATCACTGGCTCTTGATGTTCGTGCCATGTCTTGCTGTGAAAGCACAAGAGAGCAGAACTGGAGAAATGTTCCCAGCGTTTCTTACTGTCAAATCATGGCGGATCAGAGCAGATTTTCAAACCGCACTTGCGTTCACACTGAACCCTGTGGTTCAACACCATCCAGCTGCTTTGCTAAAGCCTGTGCACAAGAACAGCCAGCTTCAGTTTAAGGTCCCTGCTTGAATCAATAGAATCCACTACCCCAAATGCAGCCAGTCAACTGAGTTTTGCACTGGATCCATGAGGCTGAAGTGTCTAACAAATAATGGAAGTTTATAGGAAGGTAAGTGGTGAGATCGCCCCGTGCTGTTTGATTTAAAAATGTATACCCATAAAAAAGGTTCTTCACGGGATCTTTAGTAAAGGAAATGTTTCTATATGGAACCATCTGCATGCTTAAATGGTTCTTCGCATGGTGAAGTGGTTGCTCAGATTGATGGAGAATGTGTTTTATATGGTTCTATACAGAACCTTTTTGAAAATGGTTCTCTATAACACCAAAATGGTCACCATAACAATAGAAGAACACTTTTTGGTGATATAGCCTAGACAACATATTCTCCATCAACATTTCTACATGAAATGTATCATGTTTCTGTGGTTTCGTGAGATATTCTGTTGTATTGCAGGCGGGGTCTAGCCTCTAGCCTTTTGTGAGTCCTAAGCAGGATTCTTGGTGCCACCATCTTGCTAGATGATGAAAGGTTGACTGATAACAATGACTACTTTGAAATAAAACATGGATGTAGGCTTTTGGGGCTTTAAGTGATTTTTAATCCATTATCAACACTTTGCAAAGGTGAAACGAATGACAATGTTTTGAACACAGTCTGCAGTTTCCTTCGTTATACTCTATTTTAGCATGCCTAACACCAGATGCCATACTGCTATCTATCAAAACAGATCCACGTAGCTACATCACATCGATAAAACGGTTGCAATAGACATCTTGAAGCCTACATTTTGTACTTTGCCTATTTGTCCATTTCTATTGACAGTTTTAGATTTTTCTAGATCAACATAGGGTGACATACAGGTTCAGAAACCATTTAAGCAAGTCTTTTTGAGACCTGGTTGGTTTGATTATTTCTCCAACTGCTGATCTCCTGGCATTCTCACACACTACCGTCTCTAGAGTTTCCTCAGAGTGGTGCAACAAAGAAAAAACACCCAGTGAGTGGCAGTTCTGCAGATGGAAATGCCTTGTTTGTGAGAGAGGTCAATGGAGAACAGCCAGATTAAGAACAGAAAGGCTACAGTAACCATATTGTACAATTGTGGTGAGCAGAAGAGAAGAATGCACAACATATCGAACTACAAGGTGAATGGGCTACAACAGCAGAAGACCATGTTGAGTTCGAGTTCTGTCAGCCAAGAACGGAAAGCTGAGGCTGCAGTGGGCACAGGCTCACCAAAACTGGACAGTTGAAGACTGGAAAAACGTAGCCTGGTCTAATCTTCATTTTTGCAGAGGCACACTGACCTGACAGTAGTGGCAGCATTTGGTGCTAACAGAATGAATCCATGGACCCAGCCTGCTTTGGGTCAACAGTCTGGGCTGGTGGAGGTGGTGTAATGGAGTTTGCAATGTTTTCTTGGCACACTTTGGGCCCATTAATACCAATCAACGCTTGAATGGCACAGCCTATTTGAATATTGTCGCTGACGATGTGCATCACTTCACTGCCACAATTTACATCTATAATGGTTAATGCCAGCACGGTAATGCAATATGTCACAAGGCAAAAGTCAATCCAAACTGATAACATGGACATACCATAACATGGACAGTCACCGGATGTGAATCCAACAGAACACCTTAGGGATGTGGTAGAATGGGAGATTCCCAGAATGAAAGTGAACCTGAACAATCTGTAGGAGTTGCATGATGTAATCAAGTCAATGTGAAACATAATCTTAGGAATTTTCGCAACTAATGGAATCCATGCCAGTATAAAAGCTCCTAAAAGTTTTGAAAATAAATACAAAGTATTTCTAAAAAAATCACTCCTAATTAATTTTTTTAAAGGATACATTGTATTGAGGGTTAAAGTTTTCTGTGCATCATCCACAAAAATCCACTCATCTAGAGCAGCCAGATAGATTTCCCTTATGAGAATTTGAGATGGACATTGTTGGAATGTCTACAAAGAAAAAAAATGTTGATTTTTATTTTAGCAATACTGAACACCAGATCAGATATTCCCTTTAAGTAAGGCCAGTTGAGACTTGTTTTCAGACCTGGAGGACGGTGATGCAGACCAGCCCACCCCAAACCACACACGTACACGCAAACACACACACACACACACACACACACACACACACACACACACACACACATGACCTGCAATGTCATTATCAGGCTATAGGCTATTCCTAACTGCAGTGTAGTCATCACCCTACATATTTCATACATACTTTCCAAAACAAGAGCAACCAATCAGACATTTGGATTCACATAAACACAATCAACACTGCAGTACCTTCACTATAAAGCAGGAGTGTCCAATCTTATTTGTGTGGCTGTAGGTTTTCACTTCCAACAAGCTGGAGCTCCCCTGACTCCACTTTATTAATCAGCCTTTTAGCCTGCAAGCATTTTATCTGGTGGCCTCCTGATTGTTGGAGTGAAAACCTGCAACCACACTGGCCCTCTGCAGATAAGATTGTACGCCCCTGTTGTAAAGCTTGCTCACTGCAGACACAACTACTGCCCAGAGAAGACGACTGATTAATGAAGCCAGAAACACAGGTTACCAACACAGTGGGCAGACCCAGTGAAGATGACATGAAAGTTAAAACAGAATAGAATAGAATAGCAAAAAAGCTGATGTGTGAAGAAATACAGCACTGCAATCTTAAATACCTAAAGATAAGACAGATAAGATAAGGCTTTGTCATTTGCATCACATGTGGTACATGAGATGGAACGAAACATTGTACTCACGGTCCAGTGAACTCCCAAAGTAACAAACAATAAATAGAAGGTGCAAATAAAGGGGTGTAAATAACAGCAGCATTAAACATAATCACTGCAGAAAAATGCATGTTGCCATGGTGGATATGAAACATGTTTACAGTTATTAGATGTTTACTTTGACTATAAGTATCAAATTAGCAGAAAACTGTTTTTTGCAGTTGTGACAAAACTGGAGCTTAAAATTCCAACACTGCCACACTGATAATGAATAGAGGGATTGAAGCAAACATAGTAAATAAAATAAAAAATCCTGCAGTTACATGCTATCGTTTGTCAGGCATCTGAACATAACAGCTGCATCATTTAAGGTGGAACAGGACCCAAAGCATCTTTAGCTTCATCTAAGCTGTATCTCAGCTTAGATGAAGTCTCAGTTACAGTCAGTAAACTGGGGCTGTAAGCGGCCCACCGGGAATTTTCTCCACCTCTTGATCACCCGCTCCGGCATCGAGGGAGGCCATGCATGCTGTTTTTTCGGATGCATCGTCCATGAGCGCTATGACTTTGTTTATCCCCCTACCCTGTAAGACTCTAATAAAGACTCCATCATTAGGTATCTGCATACAATTGCCTGATTACAAATACATGAAAATAGATGACAACGGTGAGAAAGTAATAATAAGACATAAGCAACTCTTGCAAGGCACTTAAACATTTTAAACTTCAGTGCTTGAATCCAGGTGGTCTTTAAAAGTATAGTCCAGTCGAGAAAAATACTGCTGCTAACAGTGAAAGTGAATAGGCACCAATTAGCATTATACAGAGGTAATTATGAACCCATGGTAATTAGAGGCTGCTTCCTTCCCTGTGTGTCTGTTTGAGCCATTCCTTTCCATTTGAGGTACAGAATAACTCACATTTTTGGCTACAGACGAGGACTGACTGCAAAAAACGGCCGCACAGTGTCATCTTCAGGTCAAAGACGAGGATGAGGATGCCCAAAATATGACAAGACGGATCTCACTTCAATCTAACACGCTTTAAAAGGATGTCTCATAGCCGGTGACAAATGAGGACGGACTCCAGAAGCAAGACTTAAACGGTGTAGCGACAAAGGTTAGCGCCGGAACATCTATCAAACGCTAGCTAAACGTTAGCTGACTGACAGTGATGGAGAAGAGGAGTGAGGCTTTAGTCACGAGTGAGTGGTGCACTCGTCTTATTCAGAGCGATTGGCGAGGGGATAGAGAGAGAGAAAGAAGAGAGACACAGCGAGAACGCCGGAGAGATAGAGAGAGACAAAGGATGGGAAAAAGTCAGAGAGTGAGTGAGGGGAGGAGGTGAGAAAATTTGAATTGTAATAAAGCACAATGAGACAGAATATGAATAGAGTGGAAAAAAAAGATTTCAGTTATTGGGAATAAAACAGAGATAGGAAGACAAAGGCGCAGTGTCTGAATAAAACCAAGGGGCTCCTATAAGGGCCCAGCTAATGACACAGAAAAAGGAGAATGACAGGCTGAGGAAGAGGAAGAGGGAGAGAGGGAGAGAGAGAGAGAGAGAGAGAGAGAGAGAGAGAGAGAGAGAGAGAGAGAGAGAGAGAGAGAGCGCAACCAAGACTCATGAAATGATTCATACTGACTGATGTCATTTGAATGAGCAGCTTTATAAAATTATAGGTTACAGTGCAACCAGTCATTCTTTATTTATTCCTCCATCCTTCTATACAATTTGGCACCCAAATGCAGCATAATTTAGTTCAAAAAGAGACATAATATGCTTTGAGATGTGTAACACACAGAGCATAATCAAGGAAGATGCCAAATAGGATTTTTTGGCCCGAACCACTTTCAGTTCCCTAAGGAACTTTTCAATGGATAGTTCTTTAAAGAATCAGTGTTAAAATTAGATGTGAGTGTGAAGAGCCTCTTCAATGTTTAATGTAAAGGATTTCAGTGGAAGTCTGTGTCTAAGCCCAGAACTACCCCAGAATGTTTATGTTTAAGAATGTACACAAAGCAAATTCAAATACATTCCAAACCTCCCATTGTGTCCTGTATGTTTCACAATTACACACCATGTTGTTCAGTGCAAATTTGTTGTCAAATCCTAGAGCTACCAGTTTTTTGTGTTATAATAGGAGCTCTACACATATTACTATGCTGAAGCTTTTAAAAATGTATATTATAGCATGTATGTTCAGATATATTATAGCTTTTATTTGCTCAGAAAAAACACTAATATTACAATAAATACAAATAACATTAATACTGTGGTGTTCTACCACTGGCTGTGCTCCTATTGAAGATATCAAGTATGCATTAAAAAGGGCATAAGGTGGTCATGGGAAATGTGCCCTCTCTAAGACAGGGAATGTTATTTTTGTTGTGTTTGTTGGTTTACGTAGTGTTATGTGTTTATTGTAGTGGGTTAAAGTGTCTGCTATGAGTACAAGTGCATAGCTTTAGGTGATCTTCCCACTTTTGAGCTGTATTTACACAAGTTTTTCTGCCTTGTCCATTTAATACAGAGCATTTCCAAGCAAGCATTATCGGCTTCACTTGACTCTATTTCAGCAGACTGTCACACTGATGCCAGAAGTGGGATGCACCCCAGAGCAGACTGGAGGAGAATGGTGCTTCTATGAACTTAAAAGTGAAACAGCTGAGAAAACCATGAAGAAGAGGCAGCGCTGCGAGGATGGGCAGCAAAGACAGCAGTGGAGGCAATGTGACAAGTCTCTGTGTTTGGCCTTTGAGTTGGTCAATGTGCCAGTTTTCAGACTGTTGGAAGTGCATCTCACTTCGGAAACCATCTCACTTAAGCAAATGCTCTTTTATTGAACACAGCAGCAGCAGGGAACCACTGCTCAGCACTACTGAAATGTCCAAGGTAGCAAGCAGGTCACTTCCAGCCATACACTGCTGTTGAAAGTAGGCACAAACACTGCATCACTATATCCCACGTAACACACCTATCCCTTTTCAAGCTAACAGCCACAACTTTTTATTAGATTAAAGTTTCTCTTACTGCAAATCTGGTGCTCTCATGGTGCTCAGTGCATCGCTGCTCTGTTGGCCACGCCTCCCTTGCATCCATGGCTGAGTCAGTAGTGGGACACTACAATACAATAAAGAGTCATTTAAATGTGTTAGTTTCTTTGTTTAGCCATTTCCAAACCTACTAGAATGAGCCCAGGATTATTTGTAAACATCCAGTAGCTGGTTTGACTAATCGATGTTTCAATTAAAACTTGAGTGCTTGTGCTGGACTTGAACATACTGTATCTACATGATGGCTTTGGACATTGAGGAAAAATAATGTGTGTGTGTGTATATATATATATATATATATATATATATATATATATATATATATATACACACACATATACTGCTCAAAAAAATAAAGGGAACACTTAAACAACACAATATAACTCCAAGTAAATCAAACTTCTGTGAAATCAAACTGTCCACTTAGGAAGCAACACTGATTGACAATCTATTTCACAGCTGTTGTGCAAATGGAAAAGACAACATGTGGAAATTGTCACTTAGCAAGACACACTCAATAAAGGAGTGGTTCTGCAGGTGGGGACCACAGACCACTTCTCAGTACCTTTCTGCTTTCTGGCTGATGTTTTGGTCACTTTTGAATGTTGGTGGTGCTTTCACACTCGTGGTAGCATGAGACGGACTCTACAACCCACACAAGTGGCTCAGGTAGTGCAGCTCATCCAGGATGGCACATCAATGCGAGCTGTGGCAAGAAGGTTTGCTGTGTCTGTCAGCGTAGTGTCCAGAGGCTGGAGGCGCTACCAGGAGACAGGTCAGTACACCAGGAGACGTGGAGGAGGCCGTAGGAGGGCAATAACCCAGCAGCAGGACCGCTACCTCCGCCTTTGTGCAAGGAGGAACAGGAGGAGCACTGCCAGAGCCCTGCAAAATGACCTCCAGCAGGCCACAAATGTGCATGTGTCTGCACAAACGGTTAGAAACCGACTCCATGAGGATGGTATGAGGGCCTGATGTCCACAGATGGGGGTTGTGCTCACAGCCCAACACTGTGCAGGACGCTTGGCATTTGCCAGAGAACACCAGGATTGGCAAATTCACCACTGGGGCCCTGTGCTCTTCACAGTTGAAAGCAGGTTCACACTGAGCACATGTGACAGATGTGACAGAGTCTGGAGACGCCGTGGAGAGCGATCTGCTGCCTGCAACATCCTTCAGCATGACTGGTTTGGCAGTGGGTCAGTAATGGTGTGGGGTGGCATTTCTTTGGAGGGCCGCACAGCCCTCCATGTCCTCGCCAGAGGTAGCCTGACTGCCATTAGGTACCATGATGAGATCCTCAGACCCCTTGCTAGACCTCATGTGGCTGGAGTGTGTCAGCAGTTCCTGCAAGATGAAGGCATTGAAGCTATGGACTGGCCCGCCCGTTCCCCAGACCTGAATCCGATTGAGCACATCTGGGACATCATGTCTCGCTCCATCCACCAACGCCACATTGCACCACAGACTGTCCAGGAGTTGGTGGATGCTTTGTCCAGGTCTGGGAGGAGATCCCTCAGACGACCATCCGCCACCTCATCAGGAGCATGCCCAGGTGTTGTAGGGAGGTCATACAGGCACGTGGAGGCCACACACAATACTGAGCCTCATTTTGATTCGTTTTTAGGACATTACATCAAAGTTGGATCAGCCTGTAGTGCGTTTTTCCACTTTAATTTTGTGTGTGACTCCAAATCCAGGCCTCCATTGGTTAATAAACTTGATTTCCATTGATGATTTTTGTGTGATTTTGTTGTCAGCACATTCAACTTTGTACAGAACAAAGTATTCAATGAGTATTTCATTCATTCAGATCTAGGATGTGTTATTTGAGTGTTCCCTTTATTTTTTGAGCAGTGTATATATAGAGCTCTGGAAAAATTAAGAGACCACTGCAAAATTATCAGTTTCTCTGATTTTACTATTTATAGGTATATGTTTGAGTAAAATGAACATTGTTTTATTCTATAAACTACTGACAACATTTCTCCAAAATTCCAAATAAAAATATTGTCATTTAGAGCATTTATTTGCAGAAAATGAGAAATGGTCAAAATAACAAAAAATATGCAGTACTTTCAGACCTCAAATAATGCAAAGAAAACGTTCTGAACGAAGAGTTCAGAAACCAATATTTAGTGGAATAACCCTGATTTTTAATCACAGCTTTCATGCGTCTTGGCATGCTCTCCACCATTCTTTCACATTGCTTTTGGGTGACCTTATGCCACTCCTGGCGCAAAAATTCAAGCAGTTCAGCTTTGTTTGATGGCTTGTGACCATCCATCTTCCTCTTGATTATATTCCAGAGGTCTTCAATGGGTTTCAGGTCTGGAGATTGGGATGGCCATGACAGGGTCTTGATCTGGTGGTCCTTTATTCACACCTTGATTGACCTAGCTGTGTGGCATGGAGCTTTGTCCTGTTGGAAAAAAAAGTCCTCAGACTTGGGGAACATTGCCAGAGCAGAATGAAGCAAGTTTTCGTCCAGGATAACCTTGAACGTGGCTTGATTCATGCATCCTTTGCAAAGACGAATCTGCCCAATTCCAGCCTTGCTGAAGCATCCCCAGATCATCATCGATCCTCCACCAAATTTCACAGTGGATGCAAGACACTGTGGCTTGTATGCCTCTCCAGGTCTCCGTCTAACAATTAGACGACCAAGTGTTGGGAAAAGCTGAAAATTGGACTCATCAGAGAAGATGGCCTTAACTCCAGTCCTCTATGGTGCAAACCTTATGGTCTTTTGCAAACTTCAGCCTGGCTCTTCTTTGCTTCTCATTGATGAAGGGCTTTTTTCTAGCTTTACATGACTTGAGCCCTGCCTCTAGAAGCTTGTTTCGAACTGTTCTTGCCGTGCACTTCACCCCAGCTGCCATTTGCCTTTCTTTTTGTAGGTCATTTGATGTCATCCTGCAGTTGCTGACTGACATTCGAATAAGTTGACGGTCATCCTGGTCAGTGGAGAGTCGATTTCACCCTCTGCCGGTCTGTAGCTTTGTTGTCCCCAGTGTCTGCTGTTTGACCTTGTTGTAATGAACTGCCGTCTTAGAAATTTTAAGGATGGAAGCAACATGACGCTCACTGTATCCCTCTGCCAGTAAAGAAGGAATTGAGCCCTTCTTTTCTTCACTCAAAACTTTTCTTTTCAATTCTTTTGGCATGGTCAATAAGTTCTTTTTTACATTTTTTTATTTAAATTACTTTTGAGCTATTTCTAGCTATTTTTTTGCCATCCAGCTTGTCCTATTGCAAGAGGATAGTGATGACCACAGCAGTGCTTTTTATACTTTTCCTCGTTAAATAAGCTTTGATTCAGGTAATCACATAATCAGAACCACATTAAGTAGAATGAGGTTTACTTGTGTTGGAACTCAAGTGACATTGGAATGGAATGGCTGTCATACATGTAGAGATGCTGATTTTAGAAAACTAGAATTTCTTATTTTCAAAAATGTATATTTTGTGAGCTAAATTTTCAGATCTCTCCAGAACACCTACAAGCTTTGAATAGATTTGTTAAATGTGGCTAAAATGTTTTCACAGTACTGTATATAATTGTTAAACTCAATAAACAAATAAATAAGTAAATAAATAAAAACACAAGCATCAGATTTCTCATTTTAAGGAAGCCCAGTATTTTTGTAGCTATCATCCAACACCTGGTTTAATCCCAATCAATACTTAATTACATTACATCAGCTGGTGATTTCATAAACCTATGTGATGGCTGGGGGCATACAGGAGATATCCAGAACCCAACCTGTTTTCTGATTGGCTCACAACATCTCTGTCTATTTTTTGTGAAACAAGATATTCATTTTACTTTTTACTGCATTGATGTTTGTCTTTATTCTGAAGTCATATGGTGTTTTTACACTGCCCACATAAATAGTTTAAAACAGTTCTGTATGGTAATATGGTACAGTAGCTTCACATGAGAAGGGAAAAAAAACATGTTCATCTTTAAATTAAAGTCAATGTGACATTTTTTCCATTCATCATGAAATTTTAATGTTATCTAAATGACAACTGGAGTTTTAAAATGATGTGACTACGTAAAATTGCAAAAATGGAGATACAAGGTATTGTCACAACAGCAACAACATACAGTATAGGTGCTTAGAAGACCCAATAGAAGCTCATAGGGGCTCATATGGTCTTGGAGTACATTCAGGCTGGTGACAGATGAAAACTCACTTGTATAAAAAGAACATGCCCAAGTTTACCACTTTTATTTATGACTTATTCATGGTACACTCAGAAATATGGGCTTGGGGGACCATTTTACATTACACTTTACATTTTTTCAACTCCTCTTTTCTAAAAATTGCAAAACTACAGAATAGCTAACAAAAGTGCTACCCTGGGAATAATGCAAGCCCCTAACCATTTTATACCTTTTATATGTATAAAGCTTTTGGGTTAAAAGATTTTTTCAGAAAAAAAAATGTTAAACTATTATTTAAACAAAATCTGCTTCTAATACTTGTATTTTAAAGGCATTTTTCTTGCTTGAAGCTGCACTATGCAACATTTGGGGATTTGGAGACCCCTCTGGTGGAAATCTGCAATTGCATACAATCTGTGGAGGAGCATTTTGTAATGCCGGTTGTGCTTTGGATCCCTCTCCTGAGAGACTGAATCTGATGACTGCGAGTGAATTCAAAGAGAATTCAAAGAGAACCCAGTTAAAACTTGGTGAAGGACATGCGCTCTGAGGATGTGAGTGAATTATCTACTATTGCCATCATATATTCATCAGTACATAGTTAATTTATAATTATATTATGTATTATATAAATTATATAAATATTGTAATTTATAATTAATACAGACCCTCTTTTTGAGCCTGTGCATGTGACATTAATATGTAAAGACGTATGGCGTGGTTTGAAAAACTCCTGCGAAATCCGTCTGAACACTCCTGACTCAGTATTGCTACTTTAAGTTTTAACAAGAAAAATTTACATAGTGCAGCTTTAATTGAAAGATAACTATGAGAAAATTTAGATTACAAAGACGACACAGTGTCCCCAAAACCAACCCTGACTGACACATCAGGACAATGTTACAGAAACCTGGAAATTTTAGAAAGCCGTTTCGCTTTATTGTTTTGGTGGCCAAGGTGAGCAGTGATATAACGTCTTCAGTCTTGTCCATAACCAAACAAATTGAATGAAAGGAAGGAAACCAAACTGAAACACAAACTTAATGACTGAAGTTTAAGGGACTGTCACATGAAACTGTTATTCTACAGCTGAAAGTTCAGTGTGGATCCTGGGTTTTAATGATTTTGGTGTTCTAAATCTCCCCTGTCTCATCTTTGTAGGAATAATGTGAACTGGGCTTAAGCATTCTGTCTGAGTTATGAGTGAATATCAAGCCCCTGCTGCAACAAATGACACTACATTCCGCATAATGCCGGTATGTGACTCCTGTACAAGACTAATGGCAAAGCTAAACTATGGGCAATATATTATTTGGAGCCTTTTCTTGGTGAAAACACAGAGAAAGAGGGATGGGGCTATGATTAGATGAGCCAGATGGAGGATATAACTGGAAGAGAGCAGATGCAGGTCAAAAAAGGAGCCGAAGGAGAGGAAGATAGCATCTTTTGCTCCGAGAGACTGTGGAAGGGTGGATGATTGAGACAGAGATAAAATCAAACCTCACCCACCCTCACAGCGTGGGAGATAAACAGGTCGTATTTAGAATTCACCTCTGCTCCCCAGACTCGCGAGTGGCGGTCAAGAAAGGGGGTGGGGCTACATGAAGACTAATAAAGATCTCAGCAGGCAGCATTTGTTGGCCGTTATTATTGTCACTTTTAATGGTGGTAACATTATAATGTAACAATGTAAAGTGTTGCTTTCATGATGTAAAGAGATATTTTAACTGGTAGTAACATTATAATGTAACAAGCTACTTACATAAGAAATAACACTAATGTGCGATTCAGACCGATCAGGCCTAGCATTATAGGGATGGACAGTAACCAAGTAAATGTAATTCTTTACTGTACTTAAGTAGTTTTTTGTGTATCTGTACTTTACTGAAGTATTTCCATTTTGGGCGACTTTTTACTTTCACAGTCAAACATCTTACTTGTTTTGAGCTTGTTCAGACCTTTTGGACATAATGACCCAGTGCATCTCACGGTTCAACTTCAGTGCAGCAGTGTAAATTTTGGGAGTGTCTATTCAACATAAATGGACAGAAGAAACTCCAAACTCTAACCTAACTTTGTGTAACTAGACCACAATATAGAAACATATACACATATGCAGTCATGACTCATGTTTCTTTTTTCTGAATTTATACAAACCTTTCATTTTATAGTAAATTTGTTTTGGCTAGTTTATGTTTATGAACAGAGACCGACAGATCAACACAGTAAAGGAAACTCATTTGTGAATCTGTGTTTAAAGCAAGTTTTTATTAAACTTGTAACTAAGTTGCAAATAAATCTTAAACTGAAACTTTGTTTGTAAAAAGCTATTTCAAAGCCACTTGGTTCTACTTAATGGAAATTGTTTGTCTTCAGTGTCTTTCATCGTTTTAATAGACATCAGTGTCACTAATTAATGACATTCTATTAAAACAATGGTTTGCTAAGAGTGACACTGGAGTATTTCACCTAAAATGTTTATTAAAGTCATAATTAATCTTTTAATACTTTGATACTTAAGTACTAATACTTTTGTACTTTTACTGAAGTGGAGGTCTTAAGGGAGAAACAACTACTTTTACTGGAGTAATATTTTACCTTGGGTGTCTCTACTTTAACCCAAGTACACGGTTTGCATACTTCATCCACCACTGTAACATTATGACCACCTCCTTGTTTCTACGCTCATTGTCCATTTTATCAGCTCCACTTACTGTATAGGAGCACTTTGTAGTTCTACAGTTACAGACTGTAGTGCATCTGTTCTCTGATACTTTGTTAGCCCCATTTTACCCCGTTCTTCAGTGGTCATGGACTCTCTCAGAGTAGGTACAATTTGGGTGGTGGATCATTCTCAGCACTGCAGTAACACTGATGGAAACAAGGAGGTGGTCATAATGTTATGCCTGATTAGTGTATAAGGTGTTACTTTTAGTGGAAATAATGTAACCTAATGAGTTACTTTTAATAACAGAAACTTGGTAATGTAACATGCAAGATGTTACTTTTGTAAAGAAAAGAGGTATTTAATAATGTTAATAATAATGTTAATGTAAAGTGATACTTTTGTAATCTAAGGTTGATTTATGTATTATATAATATGAGAGTTATTTGTAATGAAAGTCAAGTAAAACAAACTACCTTTATTGGCAGTAACAGTAAAAGTTATTTTTAATGAGCAACATAATCTAGTGAGTTACTTTTATTGTCAGTAACCTTGTAATGTAACAATGTAAGATGTTACTTTTGTAATGTAAAGAGGTATTTAATTGAAGTTACTTGGTAATGTAAACAAAGTGTTACTTTTTGAAGGTAAAGAGTTATTTTCAATGTAAATAATGTAGTGGAGGTAATAGACTCTTTAATAGAAGTAATGTTTTAATATAATGAGTTACTTTTAGCCTTCCGCCCGAAGACTGCTGGGATAGGCTCCAGCACCCACTTCCACCCCCCCCCCCCCCCTCCCTGACGGAGAAGCGGCTTAGAAAATGGATGGATGGATGGATGGATGGATGGATGGATGGAGTTACTTTTAATGTAAGCACTAATGTATAATGTAACAGTGTAAGGATACTTTTACTGGAATCAACAATCTAATGAGTTACTTTTAAATAAGTTAAGGAGTTACTTTTGAAAAGGAAGTAACAATTTACTTTTAATGTAAGTAACATTAACAAGTTACTTCTAATGCATTTAACATGTAATACAGCAAGTAACTTTTAATGGGAATAAAATTATCACATAACAAGTTGAGTTTTAGAACACAAAAATCTTTAAAACAGTATCCACACTGAAATATCAGTTTAGGGACTATTAGTTTCCTGTGATAATCCTTAGAGCTTCAGTCATTAAGTTTATGTTTCTGTTTGGTTTCCTTCCTTTCAATGTCTATCTGCTTGGCCATAGAGAAGACTGAAGGATAAGGTGTGACATTTGTAATGTCAATAGTTACTTTTAATGGAGTGATCTAATAAGTAACTTAATGAAAGAAATGTAACGTAATGAGTTATTTTTAAAAGAAGGAGCATTGGGGACCAACTGTTCCAGCCTTTTCTCAGTGCACTTTTGTTTCTGAGAATGAAACAAGCTCGCTGGTATTCACAGCTATACCACACACTACAGTACAAGTCTTCGCCCAGGGCCCCATCTCAGATCACTATTTAATGCAATTGACATGTGTCTGCTTTCATGCCCTGCTGCTCTGCTCTGAATGCAGGTCTAAGCCTAGGTGTCTTTCTTTTTCTGTTTATCATCTTCACTACTTCGGGGTGAAGTGACAGAACTCAGGCCAGACGCCGACTGCAAACAAAGTGTGTGTTAGCTGTTGAAAGCTCTTAGCCGTAGGTTTCAATCTGAAGTCATTCTCTTCACTCAGATTAAATCAAGTACTCGATTTAGAGCACTCAGTCTTTCTTTCTTTCGCTCTCTGTCGTGCTTCTCACACTGCAACACTGAAAAAACTCACACGAGGCATGAGCAAAATATGTTACATCAACACAAGTATTGATGCAATTAAATAAAACTAAATAAAAGTGATGGAACTGTATTGATGTATTTTGCTAATGTGGAAATTACATAGAGAATACATGAGAAGAGATAAAAAGAGCAGAGGAGAGGTGGGAAGAATATAGATGTGAGGAAAAGAAGAGAAAAAAAGGGGAAGAGAGGAGGAGAGAAAGGAAGAAGAGAAGGATAAGAACAGCTTTTTTAGTTTTGGAAACTTTTCAGGAATTTTTAAAGATTTAAAGTTTGTTTTGAGGAGTTTCTGAAGATTTGAAGACTTTTTAAAGGAAGTTTTGAAAATCTGAAGATTTTTTTAAAATTTAGAGGTGATCAGATGATAACAGTCTATTTTGTGAATCAATTATTCTAGACAATGTTTTTGGCAGTTATGCGTTTTGTTTTTTAACTATAATTGAGAGCACTATAGCATTTCTACGTGTTTTTGAAAGGGTTACATATTTAAGTGGTAAATGTTTTACATATTGTCACTGTTGGAACAAACTCCCCAAAATAGAACATTTTCAGCAGAAGGCTAAAGGATAAAACATTCTCAACTTATAATGAAAGTTAATGTAAAAAGATTTGGGAACATTTCTATTTGTCCATTCATCAAAAAAAAAAAATTCACACCATGGAAAGAGATGGAGGTACAAACTTCTCCAAATGGAAAAAAAGGTAATTGTGGCATGTGTAATCTTTGTGCTAACACTCAACAACCATAGTCTCCTCAAAGTAGCTGGCTGAGGATCTCAAAAAATGAAGGTAATTGATGCCTACAAAGCAAGGGAAGTGCTTCCGGCTCACAATGTTCACTGTCTATAATGTCATCAAGAAAAATTACAGTTAAAGGGAACTGTGGAAGTTAAGATCTGGAAAACTAAGAGAACTTTTAGATTG
The DNA here is from genome assembly GCF_015220715.1 of Pygocentrus nattereri. Lineage (NCBI taxonomy): Eukaryota > Metazoa > Chordata > Actinopteri > Characiformes > Serrasalmidae > Pygocentrus > Pygocentrus nattereri. Next base: position 12,153,767 of record NC_051232.1, read on the forward strand.
AACTGCTTGTATGCTGACCAGAAAGGCAATGAAAACCCCCCTTATGACCCCATATAACCTGGGGTTCAAGTTAGGATTAGGGCCAGGGTGAGGGTTAAGATTATGTTTTGGATTGAGGTTACTTCACTGATATACTGTTAATGTGTTACTGATACGCTATTAAGAGTTTATTAATCCTCTACATTTTTATGGACAGAATTTCTCAGAACAGCCAAGTGGCAGAGGCTGTCCAGTGTAGTGGCCTCAGGATTTCATGTCTTCTTTGTGCGGATGATGTGGTCCTGTTGGCGTCATCAGGCCGGGACCTCCAGCTCTCTCTGGACCAGTTTGCAGCCGAGTGTGAAGTGGCTGGGATGAAAATCAGCACCTCTAAATCTGAGACCATGGTCCTCAGTCGGAAAAGGGTGGAATGCTCTGTCCAGGTCGGGAGTGAATTCTTGCCCCAAGTGGAGGAGTTTAAATATCTTGGGATTTTGTTCACGAGTGAAGGAAGGATGGAGCGAGAGGTTGACAGGCGGATTGGTGCGGCGTCTGCAGTAATGCGGACCCTATACCAGTCCGTCATGGTGAAGAGAGAGCTGAGCCAGAAGGCGAAGCTGTCAATTTACCAGTCAGTCTACGTTCCGACTCTCATCTATGGTCACGGGCTTTGGATGGTGACCAAAAGAATGAGATCGCGGAGACAAGCAGCCAAAATGAGCTTTTCAGTAGAGCCACTGCTCCTCCACGTTGAAAGAAGCCAGTTGAGGTGGTTTGGGCATCTGGTAAGGATGGCCTCTGGACGCCTCCCTAGGGAGGTGTTCCAGACATGTCCAACAGGGAGGAGACCCTGGGGAAGACCCAGAATCTTTCCAATGTGTCCTATCTCTCGACTGTCTTGGGAACGCCTCGGTATTCCTCCGGAAGAGCTGGAGGTGGTGGCGGGGGAGAGGGAGGCCTGGGCCTCTTTGCTTAGGCTGCTGCCCCCGCGACCAGAACTCGGATAAGCAGTTGAGGCTGGATGGATGGATAATCCTCTAGAAAAGACCACTTAAAATTAAAATGTTATGCCATGTTTGGAGTAACAACGTGGAATAAGTCTATTATAACTATGACCAGAGGCTGGGGCTGCTTTAAAATCATTAAAAAAAAAAAAAAGAATCAATAGTCACAAGTAACATATATTACAAATATATATTTTACATATATTTTACATATATACATTTTATTTTAGAATGGGTTATTTAACATCAACTCATTTAGTATAACTAATTTGTATTTTAATGGGGCTCATTGGGGTCCTAGGCAGCTACTTACTTTTGCCTAGTGCAAAGACCAACCCTGCATCCAGGTAGTAGCCAGCCAGTCCATTTGTATTCCAGGCTTGAAAAAGGTTTGAACAGGAGTAATTTCCTTGTCTGCGATGAGTTGACCCCATCTGTATATGTGTGTAGGTTTAAGCCTCACACAAAAGCTCCATATACCTAGTGAAGAATGAACACAGAAAACAACAACAACAACAAAAAAAAAAACATCTGAAAGAATCACACAGCTTGATCCAACACAAAGTAAAATAACCATCAGTTCTTACATTGAACTTTAGTGGACTGCAATGTAATGTGTATTTTACACTTCTAATTCCCTACTGAATTGTTAAATGACCTCCTAATAAGCACATAAACAAGCAAATCACCGAAGGCAAATTTGGCGAAAAATGGGAGCTTCGTTTGATGAAAAGAACACCTTGCCAACTCTTAAGCATGGGGTGGGCCTAATACGCTTTGGGTTATGTGGCAGCCAGAGCCACAGAAAGCATTGCTTGGGTAGATGGAAGAATGGATTATACTGAATATCTGCAAATTCTGTAAGCAAATGTGACAAAGTGAGTCAAGAAACTGAGGCTGAATAGAAAGGCTTCTACAACAGGATAATGATCCTAAACACACCTCCAAATGCAACATGAACAACGTAGACATGCAAGCTGATGCATATGAAATGCATATCATAATCCCCTCATTAGAAAAATACTAAATGTCTGTAGTAGATCTTAATGTGGAGCAATGCATTTAGAGAAAACTTGCAGAAAAATACTTAACAAAATATATAACTTTTGCATACAACTGTAGAAAAGAAGGAAAGAGAACATTTTACTGTGCTATAACTCAGAGCCAAGGAAACAGTTGGTCAATCGTGACCATTAGCTCCTCTCCAGCTTCTCTCAGAGTGAGTGTGGTGGTCTCCGTGCTAAATCTTGCTAAGAGGACTAGGCTGGTAATCCAAAATCTAATTTGCAATCTACACACGACCCAAAGATACAAATCACCTCCCCCACACGACACACGCTGCAGACCAAGTAAACACAAACACAAATATACAATGTGACACTGTGAGTCAGTTTGCATGCTCCCTTTTCAGAAGGAATGAAGTGGCATTAGCGCATGATCGTGTGTTTGTGTAAGAAGCGTGTTTGGTAAATACATCTTGTCCTCAACTCTGTAAACATTGTAATGATTTTCCTATGATTTGTCCTTCACTGAAAATGATGAACAGTGTATGTGTGTCTGACTGACTGCCAGCATTCATCTTCTTCACAATGACAGCTGTGACATCTTCCACCAATTGGAATTTGAAGAAACAGAATCTTAGTGATGCCCTAGAGGTGTAGAGATGTACTCATTGGTTGATCTGAAAGTGGCCATTCAGGTGAATTCATTTTGGAATGTTTGGAATCAATTTTAAATGACTACAACAATATTAAATAAAATATACACTAATTTTTGGCCAAAATGAAATGATCTGTCTATTTTCAAAAGTAAACAAAACAAGAAAGCTGTGTGTATTGTTTTTCTTGTCTATATGCTACTGTGCAAATAGCTCCTCCAGTCAGTCCAGGTGTAAGAAGAGAAACTGTGAATGTTTGGGTTCTGATTAAGCGACCATTATTATAGTTTTATATATAATTATTATAGTCCCACAACAGGGAAATTTCACCTCTGCATTTTACCCATCTGTGCAGTGAAACACCACATATACACTAGTGAACACAAACACAAGGGGCAGTGAGCACACTTGTCCAGAGTGGGGGGCAGGTGGGTTTCAGATGCTTTGCTCAATGGTACCTCAGTCACATACTGTCGGCTCTGCGGATCTAATCAACGACCTTCCGGTCCCTAACCTTCAGCCCACAACTGCCCCCTGTGGTTGGATTCTGCAGCTCACTGAGCGGTTAAAGACCTTTTCCCAAGAACACAACTTTTGAAGTGCTGCTTTTGAAGTTTTGAATGGATGGAACCATTTTTTGTAAATGTGTGACTGTGAAGATTTTCTTTTTCAAACATGGTTATTTAGGACACCAAAAATTCTCTCCCATGGCATCGCTCAAAGAACCCTTTATGGGACATATTTTAAAGATTTAAAGTTAGAAAATCTCTACATTTAAACAGTCTTAAGTGCCTAATAAGTGCATCTGATGCTGTTGCCTCTTCTACCTTGATCGAGTGCCACTGCTCGCCAACCTTCTGGACCGGCTTGACCACCATTGAGCTTCTTGCTGTACAACGCTGTGCAATCCTCACCCTCAGATGCTGTTGCTGCTGCAGCACAATCAAATTAACCGCTGCCCCGCCTGTTTTTCCCGCTTTGCACTACAATTCTTTATACTAACAATGTTTGCTGTCTGGTGTCGACCAGAGGAGGATGGGTTCCCCTTCTGAGTCTTGGTTCCACTCAAGGTTTCTTCTTCTTGCCCTTAGGGAGTTTTTCCTTGCCACCATCGCCATTGGCTTGCTCATGGGGGGCTTGGACCCTGATTTTTCTTTTCTTTTTCTTTCTGTAATACTGACTGTTCTGTAAAGCTGCTTTGTGACAACACTAGTTGTAAAAAGCGCTATATAAATAAACTTTGCTTGCTTGCTTGCCTACTAATACAAAGTAAGCGTTATAACAAATAGAGAAGTTGTTCTCCAAAAATCCTATGCACAAAGGACAATTGTGTACCCTGCCTGGGAGAGGGTCACCGGGATCTACCAGGAGCCAGGCCTGGGGGTAGCGCTCCTCAGCGAGTGCCTGGTGGCTGGGCAGCCCACATAATCCAGCCAGGCTCAGCCCGAAGAGGCAACGTCTGGAGACCATGTGGGCCCACCACCTGCAAGGTCCAGCATAGGGGAGTGGTGCAGCGCTGTATATGCAGTGTCCAACCATTAATGGACTTGAGAACGGTCACCGTGAGACTGCTTTTACAGTGGTTGGGGATTTTAATAGGGCAAACTTGAAGAAGGTTCTGCCCAAATACTACCAGCCCATTAAATTTCCCACTCGAGGAGAACAGACTCTTGACACTGCAACACCACATCAAGGACAGTTACAGACCCTCCCCCTCCTTCGGCAAAGCTGATCACACCTCTATTCTTCTCCTATCAGCATACAAACAAAGACTTAAACAGGCAAAACCAGCTCTCAGATCAATGAATACACTAACTCCATCTCAAGCTACATCAATAAATGCACTGAAGACATTGTACCAAAAATCAATGTCAGATAATTTCCTAACCAGAAACCCTGGATCAATCCTGAGATTTGAGTCAAACTAAGAGCTCGGGCTGCTGCCTACAACTCTGGTGACCCGGCTAGCTACAAGAAGGCCAGATATGACCTTCAGAGGACTATTAGTCTGGCCAAAAAGGAGCTACAGGGACAGAGCAGAATCCAACTATCTTGGCTCTAATCTCAGATGTATGTGGAGTGGCCTGCGCACCATCATTGACCACAAAGAAGGTGTGATCTTCCTTCTCACTTGCAGATGAATGTAATGCACATTATGCTCATTTTGAGGCAACTAACACTTCGCCTGCTGAGAAACCCCCAGTAGATGAGGAGACATTCCCTTGTCTGAACTGGTGAGATCCTTCAGGGCAGTTAACCCATGCAAGGCACCCAGTCCTGATGGCGTCCACAGCCATGTACTTAAAGCATGTGCCAACCAGCTGGCTGAGGTTTTCACTGACGTCTTTAACCTCTCCTTAAGACTATCAGTGATTCCCAAGCGCTTAAAGGAAACACAATTGTTCCAGTCCCCAAGAAATCATCTGTCACCTGCCTGAATGACTACTGCCCTGTTGCTACAGTTATGAAGTGCTTCAAGCAGCTGATCAAAGGTCACATCTGCTCAACCCCTTCAGCCACCATGGACCCTCACCAATTTGCATACCGCTCCAACAGATCCACAGACGACGCCATTGCACTAACAATACACACTGCTATCACACACCTGGACAGAAAGAACAGATATGTAAGAATGCCATTCATAGATTACAGCTCAGCATTCAACAAATCCTTGCCAAACTTACTCCTAAGCTCACAGACTTGGGTTTGAACTCTCATCTTTGCAACTGGATACTGGACTTTCTGATGAACAGACCCCAGGTGGTGAAAGTTGGGAACAGCTTCTCTTCCACACTGACTCTGAGCACAGGGGTTCCCCATGGATGTGTGCTCAGCCCCCTCCTGTACTCCCTGTATACACATGACTGTGTAACCATACACACCTCAAGTTTGCTGATGACACCACCATCCTAGGCCTCATCACTGATGGAGATGAAACAGAGACGAGGTCAGCGCTCTGTCAGAGTGGTGCCATGACAACAATCTCTGTCTCAACATCAGCAAAACAAAGGAGATGATGGTGGACTACAGGAACGCGGCAGAGGGATGGTCACTCTCCCCTGTTCATCAATGGAGCTGAAGTGGAGAGAGTCAGCACTGTGAAGTTCATCGGTGTACACCTCACTGATGACCTCACCTGGTCCCTCCACACCAACACTATCGTGAGATCTGCCCATCAGTGTCTCTTCATCCTGCGTAGACTTAGGAAGTTTGGTCTGCCTCCTCAGATCCTCACCAACTTCTACAGATGCACCATAGAGAGCTTCCTCATGGGCTGCATCACTGTCTGGTACAGCAGCTCCACCGCCTGTGACCTCAAGGCCCTAAAAGGAGAGGTGAGGATGGCAGAAGCCATCAGAGGCAACAAACTACCAGCCTTAAAAGACATCTACCAGTTCCGCTGCCTCAGGAAAATCAAAAGATCCGGTCAGACAGCGTCACCCAGCACACAGCCTGTTCACTATCCTGCCATCAGGCAGGAGATTTCACAGCATCCAGGCTAGAACAACCCGGTTAATGAACAGTTTCTACCCACAGGCTGTCAGGCTTCTGAACAAGCTGTGAAGCTGTGGTCCTTCCCCAACTACCATTTCACTCAAGTCACTTTGTCTGCATTATTATTATTATTGTATCATATCATCCCTGCTATGGACAATAACACCTTAACACTAAGTCACTTTAAATAACAATAACACTGAGTCACTTAAGTCACTTTAAAATGTATATTGCCTCTATATTTTGCGTATATTTAATATATTTCAATTTGTTTTTTATATTTTACTTTACTTGTTTTGCCTGAGCCTCACCGCAAGCATTTCAGTGCATAGATGTCTTGACATGTTGTGCAAATGACAAACTTGAAACTTGAACTTGAAACTAATGGGCAATAATGATCTTTCCACAGAGACAGATTAATAAAGGGCAGTGTTATTTTACACTGATATGAATTTGGTTTCCTGTTTTCATAAAAAACAATACATTTAAAATGCATAGAACTGGCAAGAAAAAATAAGACAAACAACTCCTGGCCTTTGATTTGTAACAAATATTTTGAAGTTCTAATTAAAGAGCATGTTTTCTTCCTCTTAGAAATGCAATGGAGTAAAAGCACAAGTATTCAATATCGATAATTCTCAATAATATCCTAAAGAATCATTCTCAAATCAAAATATTACAAGGGCAGATAGCTGTGTACTTGTATTATTGTAACTGTGAGGACAAAAGAGCCAAATGAGAAGACCAAAGGTCCTCATAAGTGTGGTCAAATGAACGCAAATTGGGAGGTATCTTGTTTTCACACATTTATTTATAAGTAGCACTTTTCAAGAATATTTTGCCTTTTACATTTAGGCTGGATATTGTTTTGTTACATTTGGCTATTAAAATAGTTTACTTTTAATAAGTGACATGGTGAAAAAATGTCACCATTTAAGTCTATAAGGGAGCTGCGTTCTAAAGCTGTTTTGCTTTTATTCAACACTGATAACTTGCTGTTTTATTCATCCTTGACAGGATCTGTCAGGCATAACATGCTGCCTTGTCACACAAGACAGACAGAGAAACAGAGAAAAGATATTTTTGCAATATTCACTGAAGTCATGCAATATAGTTTTGAAAACGGATATTAAACGGATAAAACTTAGAAAACAAGGATGATGGCAGCAGTTTGGCATGACATATTCCACTCCATCTCATTCCCCTCCGTTATAAGTACAGTATAATACGGTTGTACTTCTCTGTTATTTGAGACACACAAAAAGTGGTTTGTGTGGTGTGAACACATCTAGATTGATTCATGAGTTAGCAAAGACTGCAAATCTATCAGATCTATACACAGTCTCACACACACACACGTTCTTTTTTTTTTTTTGCAACAGCAGTCAAATAACAGTCAAAAATGTGTGGAAATCAGCAGCAGACCATTTATATTAATAGAGCAACACTGACCTCTACTGGTGAACATGTGCCTCTGTGGCTGGGATTGTTTCTTCACAGTGCCAGGATTTATATACTGTATGTCAACTACTGCTGTAGTACAAATTGTAGCAAAAATGATCAGTATAGCTACACAAAGACTGTAGGTGCTACAGCTACTAGCTACAAGAAATTATTAGAAACACCCACCTTGCGCTTCAACTCACTGGCCGCTTTATTAGAAACACCCACCTTGCGCTTCCACTCACTGGCCGCTTTATTAGAAACACCCACCTTGCGCTTCCACTCACTGGCCGCTTTATTAGAAACACCCACTTTGCGCTTCCACTCACTGGCCGCTTTATTAGAAACACCCACTTTGCGCTTCCACTCACTGGCCACTTTGTTAGAAACACCCACCTTGCGCTTCCACTCACTGGCCGCTTTATTAGAAACACCCACCTTGCGCTCCACTCACTGGCCGCTTTATTAGAAACACCCACTTTGCGCTTCCACTCACTGGCCGCTTTATTAGAAACACCCACCTTGCGCTTCCACTCACTGGCCGCTTTATTAGAAACACCCACCTTGCGCTCCACTCACTGGCCGCTTTATTAGAAACACCCACTTTGCGCTTCCACTCACTGGCCGCTTTATTAGAAACACCCACCTTGCGCTTCAACTCACTGGCCGCTTTATTAGAAACACCCACTTTGCGCTTCCACTCACTGGCCGCTTTATTAGAAACACCCACTTTGCACTTCCACTCACTGGCCGCTTTATTAGAAACACCCACTTTGCGCTTCCACTCACTGGCCGCTTTATTAGAAACACCCACCTTGCGCTTCCACTCACAGGCCGCTTTATTAGAAACACCCACTTTGCGCTTCCACTCACAGGCCGCTTTATTAGAAACACCCACTTTGTGCTTCCACTCACTGGCCGCTTTATTAGAAACACCCACCTTGTGCTTCCACTCACTGGCCGCTTTATTAGAAACACCCACTTTGCGCTTCCACTCACTGGCCGCTTTATTAGAAACACCCACCTTGCGCTCCACTCACTGGCCGCTTTATTAGAAACACCCACCTTGCGCTCCACTCACTGGCCGCTTTATTAGAAACACCCACCTTGTGCTTCCACTCACAGGCCGCTTTATTAGAAACACCCACTTTGTGCTTCCACTCACTGGCCGCTTTATTAGAAACACCCACCTTGTGCTTCCACTCACAGGCCGCTTTATTAGAAACACCCACTTTGCGCTTCCACTCACTGGCCGCTTTATTAGAAACACCCACTTTGCGCTTCCACTCACAGGCCGCTTTATTAGAAACACCCACTTTGCGCTTCCACTCACTGGCCACTTTATTAGAAACACCCACCTTGTGCTTCCACTCACAGGCCGCTTTATTAGAAACACCCACTTTGTGCTTCCACTCACTGGCCGCTTTATTAGAAACACCCACCTTGCGCTCCACTCACTGGCCGCTTTATTAGAAACACCCACCTTGTGCTTCCACTCACAGGCCGCTTTATTAGAAACACCCACTTTGCGCTTCCACTCACTGGCCGCTTTATTAGAAACACCCACTTTGTGCTTCCACTCACAGGCCGCTTTATTAGAAACACCCACCTTGCGCTCCACTCACTGGCCGCTTTATTAGAAACACCCACCTTGTGCTTCCACTCACAGGCCGCTTTATTAGAAACACCCACTTTGTGCTTCCACTCACTGGCCGCTTTATTAGAAACACCCACCTTGTGCTTCCACTCACAGGCCGCTTTATTAGAAACACCCACTTTGTGCTTCCACTCACTGGCCGCTTTATTAGAAACACCCACCTTGCGCTTCCACTCACAGGCCGCTTTATTAGAAACACCCACTTTGCGCTTCCACTCACAGGCCGCTTTATTAGAAACACCCACTTTGTCCTTCCACTCACTGGCCGCTTTATTAGAAACACCCACCTTGTGCTTCCACTCACAGGCCGCTTTATTAGAAACACCCACTTTGCGCTTCCACTCACAGGCCGCTTTATTAGAAACACCCACTTTGTGCTTCCACTCACTGGCCGCTTTATTAGAAACACCCACCTTGTGCTTCCACTCACTGGCCGCTTTATTAGAAACACCCACTTTGCGCTTCCACTCACTGGCCGCTTTATTAGAAACACCCACCTTGCGCTCCACTCACTGGCCGCTTTATTAGAAACACCCACCTTGCGCTCCACTCACTGGCCGCTTTATTAGAAACACCCACCTTGTGCTTCCACTCACAGGCCGCTTTATTAGAAACACCCACTTTGTGCTTCCACTCACTGGCCGCTTTATTAGAAACACCCACCTTGCGCTCCACTCACTGGCCGCTTTATTAGAAACACCCACCTTGTGCTTCCACTCACAGGCCGCTTTATTAGAAACACCCACTTTGCGCTTCCACTCACTGGCCGCTTTATTAGAAACACCCACTTTGTGCTTCCACTCACAGGCCGCTTTATTAGAAACACCCACTTTGCGCTTCCACTCACTGGCCGCTTTATTAGAAACACCCACCTTGCGCTCCACTCACTGGCCGCTTTATTAGAAACACCCACCTTGCGCTCCACTCACTGGCCGCTTTATTAGAAACACCCACCTTGTGCTTCCACTCACAGGCCGCTTTATTAGAAACACCCACTTTGTGCTTCCACTCACTGGCCGCTTTATTAGAAACACCCACCTTGCGCTCCACTCACTGGCCGCTTTATTAGAAACACCCACCTTGTGCTTCCACTCACAGGCCGCTTTATTAGAAACACCCACTTTGCGCTTCCACTCACTGGCCGCTTTATTAGAAACACCCACTTTGTGCTTCCACTCACAGGCCGCTTTATTAGAAACACCCACTTTGCGCTTCCACTCACTGGCCGCTTTATTAGAAACACCCACCTTGTGCTTCCACTCACAGGCCGCTTTATTAGAAACACCCACTTTGTGCTTCCACTCACTGGCCGCTTTATTAGAAACACCCACCTTGCGCTCCACTCACTGGCCGCTTTATTAGAAACACCCACCTTGTGCTTCCACTCACAGGCCGCTTTATTAGAAACACCCACTTTGCGCTTCCACTCACTGGCCGCTTTATTAGAAACACCCACCTTGCGCTTCCACTCACTGGCCGCTTTATTAGAAACACCCACCTTGCGCTTCCACTCACTGGCCGCTTTATTAGAAACATCCACTTTGCGCTTCCACTCACTGGCCGCTTTATTAGAAACACCCACCTTGCGCTCCACTCACTGGCCGCTTTATTAGAAACACCCACTTTGTGCTTCCACTCACTGGCCGCTTTATTAGAAACACCCACTTTGCGCTTCCACTCACTGGCCGCTTTATTAGAAACACCCACTTTGCGCTTCCACTCACTGGCCGCTTTATTAGAAACACCCACTTTGCGCTTCCACTCACTGGCCGCTTTATTAGAAACACCCACCTTGCGCTCCACTCACTGGCCGCTTTATTAGAAACACCCACCTTGTGCTTCCACTCACAGGCCGCTTTATTAGAAACACCCACTTTGTGCTTCCACTCACTGGCCGCTTTATTAGAAACACCCACCTTGCGCTCCACTCACTGGCCGCTTTATTAGAAACACCCACCTTGTGCTTCCACTCACTGGCCGCTTTATTAGAAACACCCACTTTGCGCTCCACTCACTGGCCACTTTATTAGAAACACCCACTTTGCGCTTCCACTCACTGGCCGCTTTATTAGAAACACCCACCTTGCGCTTCCACTCACTGGCCGCTTTATTAGAAACACCCACCTTGCACTTCTACTCACAGGCCGCTTTATTAGGAACACCTACTTTATAGCTTAACAATATAGGTGTACAATTACCCACTGAGCCACGTTGTCACCAGTCCTAGTTCTTCCTTTCTGTGGAGTCTAATTCCAACCGCAATCTGCCACACCTGCTCCAGCTAATTACCTTTTTCTGAAGTCCTCTATTTCCTGGATCAGAAGCATTAGTTAGGTAAAGGGGGACTAAACTCTGCAGGAAAGAGGTGGTGGCTCACTGAGACCAGCGACAAACCTTCTGGGACTGTCCTGTGAAATTCAGAACGGGTGGTCACTCTGTCCAACAGGTGGGCAATGCTATCATTGTAAAAGACAAAAGTCAGCAATCCATTTGACTTCCAGCTTCTTGTATCTAATGCCACTCTACCTTTCCATCTGTTCCTCTCCTTAGATGCCGTTATCTCCTTTCTATCTTTCCTTTCCTCTTCTTTGTTCCAAACTCCTCCCTCCATCCATGCAGGCTGCAATCTACAGCTGTCAGTGAATAATTAAGGGTGGGGGAGGCACAGTGTCGCCTTACCCTCCATCAGTCAGCGAGAACACACACACACACACACACACACACACACACACACACACACACACACACACACACACACACACACACACACACACACATCTAGTATGACAGCAAACAGCATTAAACCAACCATCAGATCACCTGATACCTGATGGTCTGCAGGTGAATACCATTCTTCTATAGACCCCCCACCACTGACTGCCACCTGCAAAGCTGCCAGTTTTTAACACAAGAGCTCACTTACCTGCAATTGCTTTAAGCTAATCCCCCCATTCCCCTTACACGTTTATTTCCTTAACACAATGGTTTGCCCAAAAGTCAGATTTGTGCAGTTTTTCCCTCTTAACTCAAATGTAGTCAATCAGCCAAGATGTGCTTGGAGTCTGAAGTGCTTCTTTTGTTTTGCGCTGAAGCTACAAAGCTAATGTAGTTAACAGTTCAGTGCCTAAATCAATCAATCAATCAATCGCGCCTCAAACCTGGTTGGGATGTTGAGAGACCCCAAATAGGCTTGCCTACTAGGTTTCAGTTGTGTGCAAAAGTTTAGGTCAAATGATGTTGTTTTGATTTTTGAAGTGAAAATAAGCTGAACATATCCTCCTTGTTCACAGACTTTAATGTGTTTCATGTTTTAGCAAATAAACAGTAACACAATGTGGCCTGTGCAAAAATTACAGCGCATTGTTTTTATTTTTGAGCATGTTAAACTATTATATAAAAATGGGCAGTAAATTTAGCAGAAAAATGCCATATTTAAGTTGTAGATGATGTGCAGAAAACCAACAAAATGCAATCTAACCAGGAGTGCTCAAACATATGACCGCATATGACTGTATCTCCTACTGTTTTCACTGTTTCCTTGCAAAGTGTGGTATGTGGCTTGGCCTGTAATTCTGAGCCTTTGGCCTGGCTCAAAGTTCAGCCTAGCTCCAGTTTTTCTTAGTTCCTAGTTTTGTTTTCTTGTGTAATTCTAGTAGTTTTTCCTGATTTTCCTCGTGTTTCTTTTCCTGGTGGTTTTTTTTTGTGTTTGTTTTTTTAATAATCAGGTCTCCCTGCATTACAATACTAAAGTATTTTTAGCCCCCCATAGTGTATTGAAATTGTGCAGTAAAATCACAAAAAAAGGCATATTTCAGTAGATGTAGATGATGTGTTAACAAATGAGGTAATGTCATTTGACATGGGGTATTCAACTACTACATATGACTCTACTGTTATCTATAAAAATGGACATAAGTACTGGCATAATTCCAGTTATGACTGTTTTTCTCATTTTCCCCCAAACAGCATGTCACACTGTCACAAACCAGACATAAACAAGTCTATTTGAGATTATTTAACAACTCAAAATGCAAATAAGTACATTCAAGTGGAATTTGAAGAACAAAAAAAATGAATAAATCACCAGGTGCAGCTTCGGACCGAATCCAAGCTGTATCATGTGAGAACCCAGGGGCAAGGTCACTGGTCACTGAAGACCAATTATTCACACTCTGATCTGGCAATGAAATTGTAAGTCTGGTAGATAATGATTCAGAATAGACTGACCTCATCTTGGTTCATATGGTTATCCATCACTAAGTCACAATCACTAGCCATCACTTCACATTTTTATGTCTCTTTTTATTGCTGTACCCATTTACCTTGACCGTATGCAGTAAAAATCATGCTTGACTGAGAAGTGACTAACAGTCACAATTGCCTTCTCAGCAACTGGACGTGAAAAAACAAAACACAAAAATAAATTGTGACTGGAGCTGAAGACAGAAGATGACGTTGTATTTACAAAATTCATAGTAGAAAAATCTGGGATTTATCAACTAACAAAGTTGGCCTGACAAAGCTATTGCTATAAAATCCCAGGTGGTTGCTAAGGTCTTGCTAGGCCATTGCTATGGTATCCCAGGTGGTTGCTAATATGTTGTGTGTGTGTGTGTATGTATGTATGTATGTATGTATGTATGTATGTGTGTATGTATATATATATATATATATATATATATATATATATATATATATATATATATATATATATAAAATGTAATGTCTCTACGCAATGTCTGTGAGGGCCATGGACATCATCATATATTAAATGCTGTACAAAAGCCATCAGAGCAATCTGTCCCTATATGCAACATTCTCATATAGGTTCTACAAGTCTGCAAAATTTGGGATTCTAGCTTAAAAACTATGACCCGGTACCAAAAAACAGAATAATAAAACAAAGAAGAGCAAATTGTCCTTGCTGCAGCAACTTAATTAAGCACATGCAAATGAGAAAGTGCAACTTGTTCCTACCCACCTCTGGCCACTGAGCTCATTAGATAAATTGACAAGGCAGAGTTAGAATGAGCTTTACTGTGCAACATCTGATCATCATGGATAAATAAAAAAAAATTAGTGAAGGCCAAAAATTTGAGATACCACTGTACTGTGAAAAAGTCTGGTCAACTTCAAAATGAAAACTTACACCATGCTTTTTTTTGAGTTAATACAACTTGAACTCTGGCGCCCTCAACTGGAGTTAACTCAAAATGTTGTGGGGTAAGTTGACTTAAAATACAGTTGTATAGTTGTATTAATAAACTGATTTACACTAACATCCAAAAGTTTGGAATCACTTCAATAAGAACTCATACATAGATTGAAATACCATAAGATATTGAGACATTTTATTCAATATCCAGATTTTTACTTTCACACGTCTCATTATTATGCTGTTAAACTATTATAACCAAATACAACCAAATTTACTGTAATTATTACGCATTGTCAATGTTATACAGCTTTCTCAGTCATCAAGGAATCATCTACCGCTGTGTTCACTATTCTCGATACGTTTCAAATGTCTTATTTTTCTCAGCTTGCTACTATTTGGAAAACGTAGAGCAGTAGCATCATAATGGAATCATTTCATACAGTCATCTGAAACATCTGAATCCTTTTTTTTTACTGAAAATAGTGATCTCTAATTTTTTTTTTTACAGTACTGTGCAAAAGTCAGAGACCTTTGATTTATTTAAATTCCAGTCAAAACTGTTCATTTTTCATCCCTATGAAAAAAAATCAAGACACAGATTTAAAAGAAAATTAGAAGCCTCAACAATAAAATATAACATTTTTCTGTATTTTATCATTTTCTCCTCTCTCTCAAAGATGAAAGTGGTTTTCTTTATCTTTTAATCATTTTTTTGAACTTTTGTTTTCCCATTATTTTTCCTTGACTTTCACTTCATAATGCAAGTGGATTATTTTACACCTAGTCTTCTCAGAGTAGTATTAGTAGTAACTTGTACAAAGGGTGGTCTCTGTCTGCAGTACTGCATATATCAACTTTCAAAATGTACCCCTTTTGATGTCTTATAGCTCAGAAATGTGGTTGGGATAGTGTAGTTTTTAACACCTCTGCCTTCTACGCTGTAGACTGGGGTTCAATCCCCACCTGGGCAAACACCCTACACTATACCAATAAGGGTCCTTGGGCAAGACTCCTAACACCGCCTTGGCCTGCCTGTGTAAAAATGATCACATTGTAAGTCGCTGTGGATAAGAGCGTCAGCCAAATGCCGTAAATGTAATGTAAATGTAAATAAAATAACTTCCAAGAGCTTAACGAGAGCTCAATTTCCTGGTTAGCTCAAAAAATTTACAAATCAAAACAAATATCACAAGAGAGTTCCCTCTGGAATAACCTGTTCATTCACAGAATGCTCATTTTGTCTCTGATAAAAATTTTGAAATATTTTCTCAAAATTTCAAAAGATCATTTAAAAATATGATCTTTATGCTCAATATTTGTACATTTTTCTAAAAAAATTATAACATTATTATTATTATTATTTCTTTTTACCAAAGGTGATCCTTTTTGGACCTGACATTCAAGGCAAGTAAAAAAAAAAAGAAAAAAAAAAGTCTTTTAATTTAACAGACATTAAGCAAACAAAATATTTAATGTTTATTTTGCATTAGTATTTTTGTTTACATACTATATTTACATTACGGCATTAACACACGATAGACATGTTCAAATGTTTAAATCATTATGAAATAAAAAAAAAACACATGTAAGCAGCCATTAGCTAACTCGATGGAATCGGAGAGAGGGACAGAGGTGGAGAGAGATGGGTGGAGAAATAAAAAGAACAAGAGACACAGAGAAGGGAACGTGAAGTAAATGGTAGCACTTTAAAATATCAGTATTAAGACAAGGCTGGACACAGCAGAGTCCAGCTAAACCACTCTCTCTCTCTCTCTCTCTCTCTCTCACACACACACACACACACACACACAGACACACACACACACTTCATAGAGTTGCTCCTGTAGCTCGTGTTTACTAAGCAACTACAGTTCCTTCTTCTGCTATTAACCATCTATTAATACTGTAATTATGAACAAAAAGGTAGACGTCCTTTAAATAAAAGTGTATGTCTAGCCGTCTCTCCAGTCATAGCTTGGGTGCGTTTCCAGCCGTTTTGCAGCCATTTTTACATGTACAGTATTCAAGTATGGACATAGACATAGTCATGAACAGTGCTTGGCTGGGAGCAGGCCTGTAGCTCATGGAGAAAACGGCACTAGAACCATTATGCTTCTGTGAACGTTTGCAAAAGTCTTGTTTGGTTTCTTGGGTTTTGTGTTATCTGCCTCATTTCACTTGCTAATAGGATTGAAGGATCAGTCAGTAATCGGCTACTTTAATCAGAAAGTACGAGAGGCTTTAGTGCAATTGACACATGCATGCTGGAAGTTGTGGACATGCCATCGTTCTAACAAAATAGTGGTAACATTTTCAGCTCAGGGTTTAGCTGGAGAACTAAAACTGCATTTTTTGATCTCTGCTCATTTTTTATGCAATAGACATTCAGATCTTGATGATGATGTCAAAGTCTTTTCTCGAAGTCTGTTGAACAAACTAGCATTGGCATGCCAGGCCTGTTTGAGCAGCAGTTCTCAAAGAGTTAACCTACACTCAACAATAAAGGTGCCAAAAAGGGTGCTCTGGAGAGAAGAACCACTTTTGGTTCCCTCAAGAACCTTACAACAGAGGTCCTCAGGCTGTCTAGACCAACAGAAAGATCTAATGGTTTCTGAGAAATAAACATTTTTAGTTCATGCTCTGCAGGTACTATGGTTACATTCTCATTTCGTTAAGTTTTGGTAAGAAACGAAAGGTTAAATGAAAGAACTGTCCAGTCTAAATTTTTCCCTGTGGTTTTTAGGTAGATACAGCTGAGCCAGCTTTCCTATTGGTTAGCAATTCAGGAGCTCTTTACAGGTCAGAATAACAACAAACGTGATTAGAAAGTGACAATGGAGTCATGTTTATGATTTACGTTTAGTGAGACAGAGTTCATGAGAAAATAAGTCACACTAGGCCAGGGCTGCCCAAAGTTGCTAGAGAGTTCCCTTAATCCCAGCCCTCTGCCCAACAAATACATTTACATATGACTAAACATATGACTAAACTCTTACATTTTCCCCTTTTAACTGCATTTCTCAAGTATTTTTGCAAGAAAATCTAACGCAATGTTCTAAAATACATTGGTACAATTTGAAACCTACCTACCTTTTTCTATCGTCTCTTCTTTCTACCTTCTAGGCCTTCTGGAAGTTCTAGACAGCTCACTGACTCTGAACACAGATTTCCAACAGCTGTACTGGAACTACTCAAGTAAAATGTTCTTTAGGAAACCAAACATTTGTGCCCTTTTTGGCACCTTTTAGGTCACACACAGCTGATGCACCCTGGGATTAGGTTAACTACAGTACCAAACCAGTGCCTAACATAAGGCCTCCTAATATAGAGCCCCTCTGATCTGTGGAAGTGTGCAGAAAATATATCAGCACTTTTGACCTGGTTTATTATACGAAAGCACAATCAAACCTGTTTCATACAGGATGTTTCGCACGTACGTATACAAAGAATTTTTAACTTGTTCCGTATTGTTTTTATGCAGTTTGACCAGGCATAGGCAAATATGCCTATAGGTAGAACTGAGGGGGTGCGAGTAAAAGAGAAACAAAAGAAGCCTAAGATTAGAAAAGTGTGTGAGCTTATGACTGTAAGCACCTGAAAGAGAAATCATTGTTCACAAAATTAATGGGATCGTTTGGATCATTTCTAAGGACTTTTGCCTGTAATTTGCAAAAAGCATCTACACCTTTCACAACGATACTTTCTCGACTAAAGAGTTAAAAATTAAATGAGCTCATTAAAAAAGGAAACAAGCTAAATGAAAAAAAAAAAAAAAACATGGCAAGTGGGCTTTGCTCTATGGCCAGCTAGCATTCCTTGCCTAGTATTAGCAGCACTTCAGCAGAGCACAAGTAGGATAAGAGGTTTTCCTGCATGATTGCTTAGCATTGTGCCAATGTCAAGCCTAGTATTATGGCCCACGATTCCTCTGATCTCTCCTAGTTGCTCTCTAAAGTAGCTTTGACTAGTATGTCTATGATTCAAATGACTAGATCATCTAACAAGCTTAAAGCATTGGGCGTAGGGGTGTATTACATCTGGGGGAAGAGACTGCGCTTGACGTTTTAGGAATTTCCAAAAATATTAGTTTCAGTTATGAAAAAAAAAATAAATAGATTTAAAAGTCGCTGTACTATATACAGATATCTGATGCTCAGCTGCATCACGACAGCTTCTAGTTAAGAGCATTAATTTGTGAAATTAAAACTGTTCTTCAAGGATAAAGTCGACATTCCATATCACACGTCAACTTCCACTCCATTCCAAACTTGTCAGTGGGAAATAAAACTTCTATACAGAAGGAACTCAATCCAACCGACATATCCTGTCATGATTTTCTGCCCGATTTGGCTTTCAACTTGCTTCTTTGTGTAGTTGGTGTTTGTTGGTTTGTCTGTGAGTCTGCTGACCTGTGTGTTTATTGACCTGTGTAGGCGCATGGCATGTAGTTAGTTTCCCCTCTTTAGTGTAGCTTTAGCATTGACTATTTCCTAGGTTTTATTTGAGCTTCTTCTCCATGCTCTTTACATGGCCGTTCCGTTTGTGCTTGCCATTGGGAATCCCGTTGTGAC
The DNA here is from genome assembly GCF_015220715.1 of Pygocentrus nattereri. Taxonomy (NCBI): domain Eukaryota; kingdom Metazoa; phylum Chordata; class Actinopteri; order Characiformes; family Serrasalmidae; genus Pygocentrus; species Pygocentrus nattereri. The sequence continues at coordinate 12,172,731 of NC_051232.1, forward strand.
AGTGTCCGTTAGCCTTTTCTGCTGAGACCACACCCCGCCTCAGCCTGGACTGGAGGAACCTGCCTATCCGGTACATGCAGTAGCAAATGAGCAGCAGGCCTGCACCCATCACCGCAGCAACGTCCAATAAGAAGTACTGGTAGGTGGGGACACTGTAGACGGCAGAGCGCAAGTGCTCTGCGCCATGGTGACGCAATATGTAGCTGATCCAGTAAACTGCACGGGTCACTGGATGACCGGGCTGATCCTTATGGATTTCAGACAACTTCTGCGCTCTCTCCCGATACCTGGAGAGAGGAGAAAAGGAGAGGGGGAAGAAGGATAGAGAGAATGGTGGGTCATGAGAAAGAGAGAAAGGAGGACGGAGGACAAATATCAGTTCTCATGTCTCATATGGGAGTTGTTCTTCTGCACAAGCACTTTATGACCACAAGGTGGCCTCACAGAATCAAATCTGTGCTCTTCTATCAAATCAAATCAAATCAAATCTGGGTGCAGTGAGCATTTACATCACACTTTTCCAGCCCTGGAATTTCATTCATGGTAGTGACATGTACTCTATGTGATCTGAACGTGCTTCACAGGTCTTGAATTGACAGGGACCTCCTATACAATGTAAAAACAAATGTACATGTCCAGGTACGCAGGTGTCAGCCCCTTCAATTTATTTCTCCGTGTCACTTTCAGACACTTTTAACACTGATTTGTGCCACTTCTTGAATTGCTTTCTCTGTTTACAGCTGAGTATTTAGTATTTAGCATTCTATCAGTAAGTTTCAATCTAAATCATCTAAATCAATCTAAATTATGCCACAAAAGAAAGGTATTATATATATATATATATATATATATATGCTGCTCTCAAATTCAAACATTTACTTTGTTTAAATTATGAATATGAAAATGTTTATGTTTAAGAGTTACTGACTTTTCAGTGCCATTTAAGTCCCTGATCTCATATTTTAACAGATACTGTGTAAAATGTTCAAAATGGCAACTTTCTAGCAGAAGGAAAAACATTCCTTATTAATGCAAGTTAATGCAAAGACATTTTACTCCAAGTTCTTTTGGAGCATTTTTTTGGCCATACATCAAGTGGAGAAAGTGAACTGCATAGAGCAGTTTTTGGCAAATTCTTTTGACCATTGACCAACCGTCATTAGTTGGCAGGTAACCAATAAAAGGCAAGGATGCGACCCACGGAAACATCAATAGTAAAACAGATGGTTTTGGCTCTAAAATCGGATGATTGAGCCTCATTGAAAGCCATAGTTTAATACTTACATTGACACTTGAGCACACACATCAACTGCATTCTGGACTAATGCACTGATATATTAAAAAGCGATCCTTGTATGGACTGTGGAACGCAGTACTGATCTAAAACAGTCAGAATTACACATAGAAAACCCGGTTAAACCAACGTACTAACAGCTAGAATATGTTCATGATTATATAACCAAAAACTAAAAAGCTGATAAAATGACTGGAATATTTAATGATGGGCAACTGAAAGTTCTATATTTTAAAATTCTGAGATTTACCAAAACATTCATAGCCAAAGGAAAAGGAACATGGTGTGTCATCACCATTCATCACACCTGTGGGTGATTTCCTCACACCACCGGGCACCACACCTTCTCTCACAGAACAAAAAGCAGTTTTTTTTAGTAGGTCAATGTAGCGGAACTAATTGTCTAGCTAACTGTGCACACATAAGAAATGTCCTTCAACTTGAATGATAAACTCACCTGTTCAAATAGGAACTGTTGGTTTGCATTAGTCCAACAATGGTTTATGTAATTGCTGACTGGTTCCATAACCTACTTTTTTCTTTGCATTTTAGATTTTACCCTGAAATCTACTTTTGACTTATGTGCTGCTATGTATTAAAAACATTCATACTTCATTTTCACATTACTATTTTCCAACCTCCCTTTCTCTCTTAAAATTAAACAGGTTGTTTTTGTAACTGTAGCTTTAAGACCGATCTATGTAAATGACCAGTATGGTTCTTCATTTAAAAAGCAGTACAGACTGAAACACTCAACATGAATCGTTGGGCAGGAGGGGGGGGGGTGTGAACTGCTGTAGGCTGAGCAGGCAACTGCTTTGGCATTTGTGACATCACTAAAACAATGGGCCTCATTCACCAATCTCCAAGTTTTTTTCTTGAATGTTTTCTTGAGAAACATCCTAAGAAACAGCCTACGTCAGATGTATGACGTGTTCTCAAACTGCAGAACTGTCCACACCTTTGTGCTCTTGAGTGTCTGTAGATTCTGTTCTTACCCAAGAATAAATTTCAAATAAGAAAACATTGGTGAACGTCAGAGTCTTTGTGAAAACTGCGTAAGTGGGTTTTAAGAAGAAATTTCCCCTTATGAACATGTGGCGTGGGCTCCCAAGTGGCGCAACCGTCTAAGTGCTGGCCGTATCATCAGGAGATCACGAGTTCGATCCCTGTTGATGCTACATCCATCCGTTGCCAGGAGTCCAAGAGAGCGCAATTGGCCTCGCTTTCTCTGGGTGGATAGGATGGTTAGGATGGCTAGTGTGGAATTATTAGCCTTATTATTGTTCATATTAAGATTTATTAAAGAAAGCTTATGTTTAGCATTGAAAGCTTAAAGGTCATGTTGTTCAACTATAAGGCTGGAATAGATAAGAGCTAAGGAGTCAGCACATAAGGCTGTGTGCTGACTAACGGTGGAATGCACAAGGACGTCAGATAACAGGTAATACCTCGAAGCTGATAGTAGCAGACACTGGGATCAGCACACCACACGTATGTTTCATCTTGTCAGATAAGCAGAGCCATTGTCTGGAATACCTTAAGCTGATCTTGCAGACGCGCTCATGTCTCGAGCACATGCTTAAACTTTTATGGTATAGATTGGTGAGCTGGGCTAACGCACGCATTGGAGGCTTGATGGAATCTACTGATATCTTGGGTAAGGGAGGAGCGGTCATGCGACTATAAAAAAGGGAGTCTGATGAGAAGGTGTCAGAGCTTACTTGGGAGATACATGATGCATGTTCTCTGCTTGTAACCTCTCCAGAATTCTGTAATAAAACTTTGTTTCACTTCAGTCTGATCTACTCGTCTCATTGGAAGCCTGTGCTAGGAGGTCTTGGAGGAAGCCTGTGTTAGCCTTTACCCTCCTACCATTGATAGTATTGTGTGATTGGGGGAGTCCTAACTAGCGGGTGGAACTGGAGGTTAACAAATTGGGTAAAAACAGAACAGTTGGTAAGGCCCAATGCGGGCAAGGTAGGCTTAATTTACATGAAAAGCTTTAACTCATTAATTGTGCTTACATACTATATTTGTCTTAAATACAGATATAAAAAGGTAAAGTAAATTTATTTTCCCACGATATTGGCTCTTTAATCATTTATATCCCTAGTATTCCGTCATTTCACCATTCCTGTCCCTGAAACATAACATGAAGTCTGCTTGCTGAAGGGAACACAAACGCAATACAGAACTGCAAACTATTTGTAGTCTGCTGTCTAGAACTATTCATTCTGAGCTCCCCTTATTCCAATATCAGTAAATGGCATGCTTGAGCAAATATTCACTTAGTGATGACATTACCTGGCTGCCTTTCAGTGTGAACCTCGTCTCTCTTTAAACTTGAGTTACCCCAATTCCACTGACATTAAAAATTAACCTGGCTCTGTGTGTGCGGGGGGGGGGAGTGTTCGTGTGCACTTGGGAGTGTGTTACCTGCTGTCAGTGATAACATTGACCATGGCGGTATACAGATCCTCTTCGCTCATTCTTTTCCACTCCAGCATAATGCCCATGCCTTTGGCTTGCACGCGTGTCATGGTGTCATAATGGTCCCCGAACAGCGGCACACCCACCACGGGCACTCCGTGGTACATGGCCTCATAGATACTGTTCAGGCCACCGTGGCTCAGGAACGCACGTGTGTTTCTGTGTCCTGAGAGGGACAGAGACAGAACTGTCATCAGTGTGTTTACTCAAAACAGGGGTTCTTAACCTGGGAGTCACAACTTCCCTTGGGAGTCCCAATGTGGTTCACAGAAGTGGTGCTGTAAATATATATTGCTTATAAAACAGAGACAAGAATTTTGATGAGTGGCTGGAGAAAATGCCATGTTACTTGAATGGGAAAAACGCAAGAACGTGTAAAACGAACTAGTTTATGGTAGCTTTAAATTACACTTAGAGCAGAGGTGAAAGAGGTGAACCTCTGAAGTATCAGCCAAATAAAACTAAAGGGAGAGCTGTGGAGTCTTCTTTCTGAAAAATAGTAAATGGAGAAACATTCCTCAGTAGATATAAAATCTTATTGCTCACAGTTTTAAAAAACAAATTATAGTCAACCAACTAACATTCCCTCCAAAACCACCTCATATCTCGCCTGACTTCAGCTCCATACCAACTAAGAAAACAGCAAGATGACTTTGATAAAGAATTTCCTTGAGGTGGGCTCATTACTTACAGATCACAGCATGTTAAATATCTCTTCACCTTATTCCACTACCTCATGTCCAGAATGAGTGCTGTTTCAGTGCTGCACTGTTTATGGTGTCTAATGTCTAGTTTATCGTATTCATTGTTTCTAGCTGTCTGCACGTTCGCACTTTGTACTTTTCTTCCTTGTTGCATCGTGTTGTTCCTGGAGGAATGCGATTTCACTCCACTGTGTACTTGTACATAGATGGAATGACAAAGCCTCTTGACTTGACTCACTTTTTCAGTGCAGGGGTAAAGAAGCAGGTGGTGGGGTTGCGCACATCCCTACTAGCCAGAGGTTAAACAGCTTTACAGGTTTAAATACAACAACTGGAAAAACGTAAAATGGAAATGAACAAGATGTAGCCTTTTTATAAAAGTATAATAGAAAAAGAATAATACTGAAGTACATGAGGTAGCTTCTACCCTACTAAATGAGCTATGTTTTGCATTTTTAGAGCGGTAGTTATTTACTGTATCAGTAGTATAGAGCAAAAAAGACTTTTATCACAAGGATTATTGTGATATTACTTTTTTTGCTGTTATTCCTACTTTTATTGATGTTATTGACAATTTAAATCATTTCTATTCAAATAAGGCATTTTTCGCACTGTTGAAATATTATGCTCAAATTTACACTTCTACCAGAAATGAGTTTGATCATATATACTACAAAAAACACAACACTGAAAAAAAACATTGTGAAAAAATGGTGTGCGCTCCTTTAACAATCGGATTTGACCGTACACAACTCTGATGAATGAATGCCTATATTTGCCAGTAGAATTTCAATATGATATTTTCTCTATTCTGTACAACCTTATTTTTTCACTGTAATATACCAATATTCATCTTTATATACCAGATAATTAACATATAAAAATATATGGAGTTAATTTACAATTCTATAAAACCTCCTTTTGTAAAGACAGCCCAAATATATGTACATTAGGGCCGGACTGTTATGAAGATTTTCAGGACAAGTCTGTTAAGCATTTACACTGGATTCTATAATTTTGTCAAACATTAAAGAATTCATTAGAATGTGATAAGAAATGCTTAACTGACAGATAAGCATTTCTGACTGATGAACTGACTGCCATCAAATGGGAACTGAATAAAAAGCAATTAAATATAGAGTTTTCAATGGTTACATTTAAATAGACAACAGAAACTCAAAAGTTCATACTACATACAGTTTAAAAAGATAACCATTTTAATGTATTAAGTAAATAAAGAGCTTTTATAAGGAGTCAGACTTGCACCTTTTTGCTACTTTGTGTATTATAAATAACAAACATTTCATGTCTTTCTCTTCATATAAAGTTTTAAGTGACTCAAATTATGTCAAGGCTGTACCAAAAGAAATGTTCTGGGGCATTATACATGTTTTTATGACACAGTGAACACAGTCTTGAGTCCCTGTGAAGATCAATGTTGGGGTAGATGTTAAAAAAAATGAATCCATTCATAATTACTCATCTTAAACTGCAAAGCAGATAACTTAGTGGAAAAGTCAACTAATTGCTCACTACTTCTGTTACTCTCTAAAAGCCCTACAAACCTGTATCAACAGGAAAGTACAAGGGGAAACTTAGTTATTTTCAGTGTGTTGTTTAGAAAGTCAGTCAATTAAACATTTAAATCATTTAAAAGGCCCGTCACGACTTCTGCATTTGAACAACACAGCCACTTACGCTTAATTATAATTATATAATTATAATTATGAATGACTAATGCTGTTTCAAACCTAGTCAGTGCAAACATTTCAAAAGCAGCTTCTTCGAAAGAATCTGTATGACTCAAATGTAAAGCTTACAGAGCTCTTCCTGAACGAAGATCCAGTCTGATCTATTGTGATTAGATGCTTGACTGTTTTCCTGTCGAGTTTGCAGCACTTTCTGAGCTGCCCATATTGGCGGGAAAAACAACCAACATAAAATATGACCTATACAAAAGTTCTGGTACACTTTATATTTTATGCTTTATTTTTTCCAATAATCTCAGCAAATAAACAGAAATTTGCACTAAAACTGCCAGGAAAATGTCATATTAAAGCATGCCACTTCCCGGGGGGGGGGGGGGGGGGGGGGGGTGTGACCAAACCTTTGCATAAGGATGTATGAGTAAAGCAAATATTTACATTTAAATTAAATTAAATATCAGTAATTGCAATGTCAATGTCTATCTGATCACAGCCACACTTGAAGCCTCTTGTATGTTTTGAAGCTTTACTGAGAGAATTTTCACAGGTACTGACAATTATGTTAAACCTCGATAGCAGGTTCTAATGTACATAACCTAAATGCACATACATGCATTATAGTTTATTCAAATTATAGAAAGGGTGTATCCTGTGGTCTTTTCTTCAGTTTGTTGAACTGTCATATATTTATTCACCTCTGACCTGTCATTTGTCTTGTGCGAGAAAACATTACGGGCTAAACTGCCATTCGGTCAGCATGTGAAGGCATCCTGTGAGGAAACCTTGGTATGTTTATTTGTCCTAGCTTATGGTTAACCACTAATGATACAATTAGTGATGTAGTGGTGTCTCTCTATGAGCAGGTGGCACCTTCTTCTGGCTTATACACTTCACCACCTCAAAGGAACACTCCAGCATTTTCCCTCAGATGACAAACTGCTCCAGTATCTGCCTGCTGACTTCTATTATATGTGTGTTTGTCAATGGGTTTTATATTCTTTTCTTCTAAGTAGAGGAAAATGTCTTTGCAGTTATAGGTTGGAAAAGTTGACACAGGCTCCTGAATGAATGTCTGGGCTGCGTATTTGAACTTTGAGGAATGACCTAAAGGTCTGACAGCCAAATTCTGAGTGGGTCTGCATAATTAAATGGTTGAGATGTAAACAAAGTCATTCAGAGTGGTTTGATATGAAACGCTCCATTCTAAGCGTTGAAACGGTTGTGAATGAAAGAAAGACTGAATGAATGAGCTGTCAGAGATATTGTTTTATAGTAGCTTTGAGAAGTTTTTTGGACTAAAAAGAAATGTACCAGGCCCAGAAAACAACAACAAAAAAAAGCCACTCCTTTAGAGAAGCGAGCGCGTTAGCTCATTCAGCATCAGTAAGAGCGTATTACTGATTTGTTAACTTAGAGTAACGATAAAGCAACCAAGATTAATGTGTGACTTATACATCTATTTAAGTGCTTTCTTGTTTAAAAGAAAATTGTTTGTGACAAACTACACAAAACAAAATCACAGAACTTTTACCTACTAAATACAAAAAAAGAAATTACCTTCAGCATATAGAATTGGACCTTTGTGTCCTGTCATGTTTTGCTCATGTTTCTATCACTGTATAAAAGAAGCAGAAGGAGTCCTTTCTTATCAGTAAGGGCTTATTACTGATGTGTTCAACCAGAGTAAGGAAAAAGTGTCACTGATGTGTCATTTATATTTATATGCATGTGTTTTCTTGTTCAAAAATGTAGTTTGTGCCAGTTCTGTAGTTGAAAAAAGATGAAAAAGAGCAGATAAACTGAAACAAAACTTTCTGCGACTGCTTTAAAGGGTTAAAACCCATTCACAGTATAAAGGTATATGCAGGGTAACTCCCAAAGAAAATTTCTCTCAGATATACCACTTTTTTACTATAAATATAATCGATGTGAAGTCTCAATGGTTGTTTTATATAATGCATAAAATGGCTATATTAACCACTCTAGGCATCATAACCCCTGGGTCCTATCACTACTCTGTAAAGAAATCCTAGACTGCAAGTTTCTCGACAAGGCACCACTTCCCATCAAACCACTACAAAGAACTTATGATTTGATTTTCATGTCAACCAATGAACTGTGCAGAAATTCTGAAAAATCTGTGGAATTCTCCCCTGACAGTATAACTGCTCCACTGCTGTGAGTGTGTGTGGGACAGCAGTGACTAACAGAGATGTATGTGATATAGGCTGCTAGAAACAGGATATAGCCCAGACACTATTTAGCCTTGAGCAAATTTGCCTTGCTCTCTACAGGGCTGCACAATATATAGTTTGTTAACCGTTATCACCGTTAGTCCTTTGTACTCTTGCCAACAGTGCTTTTACTGTGTGCTGTGATCATCATGACCAATGACTGCTCTGGATGAGTGTTTTAATGAATAAAGCTATTCATATAATGCAACAAAGGGAAATGACTTTGGTCAAAATAATGCAGACCGACCTTTAATCATGTTTCAATGATGTGTTTTTAATATAATGCAAGGCATTTTGTTATTGCAATATGTGCCACTCTCAGGCTCTCTCTCTCTTTCTCATTCCCTTTTTAAGAAATATACGTAGAAATCAGATAAGATTGTAATTGGCAGCTTTTTGCTGTAAACGTGAGAACAGTAATCAGATAATTCATTATTTAGATTTGTGTGCTGCAGATTTTTATGATGCAAATTACGTGAGGCAGGTAAGTGCACTGTATTTGAATGCAGCTGTTACAAGTATATCAACAATGTTACAGCATAACTGTGCATGATTCACTGTGCTAAACAACAAGTTGCCACTTACTTTCAATGTAGAGCTTTACTGGATTCATGTAACTGGCAACTGATTTTTTGTTTCTGAATTTAAATTCAAGGGAAAATGATGTTTACATTGCAATTTTGGCTAATACGATGTACTAAAATGTGTGATTCATTCTTAATGAATGCTTAATTCTGCCCACACAGTGTCAACTTCAGATAAAAAAAAGCTACTAAATATTAGTATTTAGTAGTCATCTTCTTCGTCTGTGAAGAAATCAGTGGGAAAACCTTCAGGGCCTTCTAGGCCTTTAGAAGGCCTAATGATTTCTGTCATGAGTGGCTTTTATTTAATCTTCATTTAACAGAATCATCATGCTTACTTTTAAACTAGTTTCACAGTTTGGGTTGGAAAGAAACTGGTTAAATAAACACCCATTAGAAAATGATCCAATCAGGATCGTTTTCTCTGTGGTATCTATGTAGATACAGCCAAGGTAGCTCTCCCATTCGTTAGGACTTCAGGAGCTGAACTGAAGGCCATAAATGTCAGATTATCCTCGAACATAATTATGAACAGACAAAGGAATCAACCAATCACATTCTGATTTCCAATGGGTGGAACCAACTTTGTGAAGAAAAAAGGCCACTCAAAGCCTTATAAAAGTTTTAGCTACGTCACTGACTGTGAGTATAAGTGGTAGCCTGAACCAGTCCAAATAGAAAACAGCAGCAGCTCAATACATACAAGAACTCTTTAAGTTTAAGTGATACTGTTTTGATCCCACAACCGGGGAAATTCCATCTCCGCATTTAACCCATCCATGCAAGTGAAACACCACACACACACACTAGGGGGCAGTGAGCACACTTGCCCGGAGCGGTGGGCAGCCCTATCCACGGCGCCCGGGCAGCAATTGGGGGTTAGGTGTCTTGCTCAAGGACACCTCAGTCATGGACTCTCGGCGCTGGGGATTGACTGGGGATTTACTAAGTCACTGTAAAACTGCCACAAGTCAAAATACACATGTTAATGTCTTTTACAAGCTTCAAATGAAACATGGACCGTCATTTACAAACTTAAAATGTCTGTGTTTTATCTAAAATATTGCTTATAAATAAAAAATTACTGTTAGCTTAGCACTAACATAATCCCATAGCGGTGTAAGGGGATATTAGCATTATGGCAGATGTGTTTTTCCCTTGTTTTTGGATTGGGTTTTGATATTTATGACCTGAACTGAAGGCAAATAGTCACAGAAAGAAACTGGAATCAGTCACGAAAAAGTCATGACTTGTGCACTTCTAATAAATACGTTGTTGGAACAAATCTTTTATCTCTATTTCTCATTTTTCACATCATGAGGAAAAAAAAAAAATCAGATTGTTTACATTGTCTTAAAATGTCATGATGAACAGACGAATTGCAAGTTACCATTTCGGAGATGTGATTTGTCAACGATGATGGGTCTCTTTCAGAGAAGGAGTGAATTGAAATGGCATTGTGGAAGAGTGGATAAATGGAAGGAACACGAGAGAAAAGATAACCAGGCTGCAAAAAGGGAAAAAAGAAAAGGGAAGAAATAAACAAAGAACACAGACATTCACAGTCTCTCTCTCTCCCTCTCTCTCTCACTCACTCACTCACTCACACACACACAACAGAGAGGAGACATCTTTGTGTCTTCTCATACAACAGAGACATTGTAGGAAAAGAAGCAGAGGTGGAGTCTAGAGAGGAAGTGTTGAGATTCATACAGACACACAGAGCAGGAATCTAAGACAGTGATGACAAAGTCCATGTTCAGAAAACCATCCAAGCCTGTGGACAGTGAGAAAATACAGTGCAGGAAGGACTGAGTCAACAAGCTAAAGTGAGTGTGTGTGTATGTATGCGTGTGTTTAGGCTTGTTATCATACACTGTCAGGACAAAAATGTCAGAAAACCAAAGAAAAACATGGCTAACAGGACCGGCACAAAGGTCCTGACCTGAAGTTCTTTTGTTTTATTGTTTAAAACTGAATGTGTAAAATATTTTACTGCGGTTAACATTATTAAGAAGTTTGGGATAAAACTTATTAACTATTATTAAATATTGATACTCTATATAATATACATTATAAAATACTATATAAATACACAATAAATACTACACCTACATACTTAAATATATGACATATATATGGGACATAATATTACATATATGGTTGTATGCAAAAGTTAATGGACACTTACTTTACAACTGATCAACTTAAAAGATGAAAGACAAAGTACTTTTGTCATGTTCAAAAGTCTAGACAGCCTTCTAAGTCAGTAATTAGTAACACCCCCATTAGTAACACCACCCAGCAGATATCACTGCTTGCAAGTGCTTTCTGTAGCCAGCTTGGTTCATTCTTTCTATTCTTGTTTTCGACATTTTCACTCACACTGCCTTGCAGAAGTCTAGTTATTTTCTAATTATCTTCAGTGATGTTCTAGTCAGGGAACATTGAGGGCCATTCTACATTCTTGACTGACTGCGTCACATCTGCCTGCAGAATTTGGTGACATTTAATAGAACAGCATCAATTCTCCCGCCTACTTGTGCCATGTCTCCTATGCAAATAGCTGTCGCACAACCACCTAGTATAATAGAACTAGTCGCATGTATAACAGATGACAATGTGTTCTTTTCTCCAATCACCTTTGGTGCCTGTGGCCAAAGTCTTCGGTTTTTACTCCGTCCGTCACAGCACTTGTTTTCAAGATGCCTCTGGCTTATCTAGAAGTTGCTTTGCATAGATTAGATGTTGACTTTTGTTATGAGCTTGCAGGTAAAACTGTCTTCTGAAGACTTTTCCATGTTGACTCATCGTATTGGTGCATCACCGCTCCCGTGTTACCTAAACCTTCCTGTAAGTTCTCTGTTGTCTTATGACGGTTCTATTGGAGTTTTCTTGGGCTTCCAGGTGTTGCCTTGTCTTCCATATTTCTCTTTTGCTGCCACTTCCTTATGGAATTTTGGAAAGTGGTGCCCAAACATTTGCATACAATTGTGTATATTTACATTTATATAATAATTATGGGACACATTATCATCACAGAAAGATACATATGGTATATGTAATTCATATGTTCATACGTGTATTAACCAGAGAAATGCGGTGACATATGTATGACACTGTGTCCTGACAATGTATAAAAGCAGTGTGTGTGTGTGTGTGTGTGTGTGTGTGTGTGTGTGTGTGTGTGTGTGTGTGTGTGTGTGTGATTTACATTTGCATTTACGGCATTTGGCTGACGCTCTTATCCAGAGCGACTTACAATTTGATCATTTTACACAGGTAGGCCAAGGTGGTGTTAGGAGTCTTGCCCAAGGACCCTTATTGGTATAGTGTAGGGTGCTTGTCCTGGTTGGGGTTTTAACCCCAGTCTACAGCGTAGAAAGCAAAGGTGTTAACCACTACACTAACCAACCATCTGTTATTATTGTAGAGCTGTGACACAATGCACCTACCCAATAGGTCATTCTGTGGCATCCACTCCACTAGTTTAGTGTTGTTGCCAAGATTACTGGGGGGAACTCCAGAAAACCTGTAGAGAAAACAGATTGGACATCCATGGTGATGTGATCTTATAATCTTTCATCAATCAGCAGAAATGAGTTTGATACGTTCTACAGTGTTTACACTTTTTCTATTAGACAACCTTGACACTAGGTGACCATAATGCTCCCCACACTGTATATATGGCTCATCACCACAAGTGAAGAAATGTGCATGAAGAAAGAAACATACAGAAAGAGAACAAGAGCGAGAAAGATACTAGCAAGGGCAGGCAATCGGTCAGCATGCATACATTTACATCACTACAAAGCTCTCATTGAGCACGGCTCAAGGCAAAGAAACAATTCACCCACTTCAAAAATTGTCCCCCTGGCTAAAAACGGAAAGATTCATTCAGTGCAGCTGCTACACACACACACACACACACGCCAAATGCCGAGGTCACACAACTCTTCATGGCAAACTGTAGCCTCAAAACGCTTACAAATAAACAGACCCAAAGCACGTTACTAAAATTTAAAGTGGCCGTTCTGGAAATGTACTAAAATAAATTAATATCCATCCATACATCCATCCATTTTCTAAGCCGGTTCTCCGTCAGGGTCACAGGAATAAATTAATATGATCAAAGAAAATATTTCCTCATAATTTTAAAGACTAAATACAACACTGGCGTCTCTCTGATTCTGTGTTGAGCTGCTAGTAAGCAATGATGAGTGAAAGGGGAACGGATGAACATAATCTGCTGCAAAAACTTCTCACACCTCTACACAAAGAAAGCTGTGCCAAGATAAAACAGACAGCACCAAAAACATGAAACACTTGACTTTCTCATCTATGCTTCCATTTTTGTAAATCATATTTCCCCCCACACACACGTTCTGTAGAACAAGCACATCCACACGTGTTGTTTTAGTTTTACTTCTGTTTACTCTTTTCCCTCATTACTACAAGAGTGGATAAGCACAGCCTGGAGATCATCAGCATGGAGTGCTTGCAGACTCTTGGTTTGGGGAACACCAGCCTTACGTATCCCCAATCTTAACTGTATTATAGATAAACGAAATGCCGTCCATTTTCACTTGACCAAATGTGGTTAAGATCTCTGACCACCTCCAAATGTGGCTTAGGTGATCTGATCGTAATATGCATCTTGGGGGGTGTTTACACTTGGGTTTTCATGCAGTGTAATAGAAGTGTAATTCAAACAAGATCTGATCACAGTCAGAAATGCATGTTAAGGCAAGGTGTAAACTTCTATCTATAAAAATTGACGTCCGACAATTATTAACAGGACGGCTAAGTACATATTTCATTCAATCATAAAATTACAAACAGTGTCAAAAGTTAACAGGTTAATCATGATCAATTATTAACGTCATATCTTTTTCAATGGATTTTCTTAGTTTGGTCCTTCTGTAAACCTTCTGTAATTCCAACCTGTAGCACAGCTGAGCTGTTGTTGTGACTTCATGACTGTAGCTCTGTGGTTTTTAATGGCAAGTTCCACTGATGGCTTTCTTGATGAAAGCTATTTCCAGTAAGCGCTGTGCCGTGAACTGAAACAAGTATCATTTACAAGCACACTGCTGAAGCCTGCAATAATCACTAACATCAGTAACGTTAGCACTTTAGCAGACTACACTAGACAGTGTTCATGGGAGAAGTATGTTTTAACCAACAACCCACAAATAAACAAATACAGGAACTATCTAGTTCCCTCTCAAAACAACATACGAGAGCAAGAGGACTACAATTGAGGTGAAGTTGAAACGTCCAGATACTGTAGCTCTCACTGGAAACGGTGTTCACTCTAAGGAATTTAAAGATTTATTATATCCATATAATGTTTCTGAATAACTGAAGGTAATAAATACTTCCTGCTGAAGATTATTTTGTTCACTCATATAGCTTTTAAAAAAATTGCTGATTTTTACATGGAAAAAGTCTTTCATTGGGAGCAGCTTGGAGTGAAGAAGGTTAATGTGATTAATCATGAATGACCACATAAAAATGTGATTGATTAAATAAATACATTATTTCAATTGTTTAAAAGCTCTGTGTGTCATAATTCCACAAGTATATCTGTTCTATGAGAATGACATGTTAAACCACTGTTTTTACTGTTTGCACCTATGTGTGTGTGTGTGTGTGTGTGTGTGTGTGTGTGTGTGTGTGTTCTCTCTGAGAAATTCCGAGAAGTCAGTCCTAGCATGAAATGAAGAATACACACGCGAGTGTACAGACGTAGCGCACATTGTGTGGCCGGTGCATAACCTAATGACAAACATTCTACAGTTACCAAGAGACTGGTCTTTAGTTACTGGGTGGGGAGGGTTCATCAGCGTTATTGTGTTAAAGTCATTACCTCATGTTAAAATTCTGATATTCCGGCTACTTCACATTCAAACATGGAATCACTTGACTTAGAATCTTGGAATCACTTGACATAGTAAATCACTGCTGGAACAAAACCAGCTAAAAAAACTAGTAACTTTACAGGACAGGGAAAAAAAAAAACAAACATTATCTTGTAATGGAAGTCAATGTAAATATATTTCTTTCTGGACCATTTCTACTGATCCATTCATGAAAATGCAAAACGATTCAAAGCGTTACCGGAGCTTTCAAATTATGCGGTAAAAAGTACAACAACAAAAATGAACATAAGGTTTTTGTGTGACAGCAACAATATATGTTAATAACAAATAGAGGTTATAGATAAGCATTATAAACTTGGTGCCAAATGAATTTTTAGATGTTTTTATTCAATATTTAAATTCGTATATTATAAATAATATGTTATTATTCATGTACAATAAAGGCTGAGATTTGACCACTACTTTTAAAATACTAAGCATTCTGGTTATTAGTTATATCATCTTCTTCTTCTTCTTTCGGTTGCTCCCTTTAGGGGATCGCCACAGCGGATCATCTGCCTCCATCTTGCCCTATCCACTGCCTCCTCTACTTTCACACCAAGGTTATTAGTTATATTATACATTTACATATAAAACTACAGCTCTGTTCATCATTCTGGACACACTACAATGTTTTTCATTACAGCTTGCTGCTAATTCTTTCAGCCCAATGAAGCTGGACAGGACTCCATTATTAGAATCATTTTATTTATTCATCATGAACCAAACTGGTTTATATAATTGAAAACAGACAGAGCATTGAAAACTTAAAAGGTGACTATATAGTTTTGATCGTATGTCCAATACAGCGAATGTCAAAGGCCACCCTTCATTTTTTAATTTCTAGTCAAAAAGGCCATTTTCAGCATTAGGGTTAGGCATTCACTGTCTCCACTCTTTGCCTTAATTACAGTGTCCATTGTTTTAGGAAGACCTGCATTCAGTTTTTCAAAGAAATCCACAGGGATGTTTTTCCACACTTCTAAAGTTCAGTCTTAGAGGTTTGTTGCATTTGATTTGGAATGCGTGGAGCCTGATTTTCCCTTTTCTCTCAATGATTAAAGATGTTTACCTGATGGGGACAGTTTTGGTGGTTTAGCAGAGTTGTTTGAGTGCTATTTTCTCCATACCTTTTAAAAATACTTTGAACTCTAGTTTTGGAAACTCTGCACAGGAACACCTTCTGAAAAATCAAGCTTATGTTGACTGCAATTCCAATAAATGCATGGTCCCCCGACTTCTGCACAGTGCTGTATGTGTTTATGAGTAGCAAAAATGTCTCTAGATTTATGTATCTACCTATGTGTGTGTGTGTGCGTGTAAATGCAGCTATTCTGGTGAGGACACTGGGGACTGGCGCCTGTTGTGTGCAAGTCCCTGAGGGCACCTAAGCACAGTGCCCTCATTAGGAAAGACACGACAAATGTGCACAAACAACAACAACAACACCACACTGAGGCCCGCATGACGGCTCAAGCCATCACTGGTGGTAAGCTTTTTCACCGGGAGAGAAGGGACAGCGGGGACCCTCTCTGCCCCATCACTACGCAACAGAACACGTAACCGTGGTCTCAAGGCAGAATCAAGTCAGGTTTATGTCCTGTGTGGCTAGTCTTCTGAAAAGATGAGACATCATAGGATGTCTCATGACAGGAGAGAGCCCCATCGCCCAGGGAACTGGAAGAGAAAGGGGGAACAATAAAAGCCAAACAAAACATTTCGATAAGATTTCAACATTTCAAGATATTTCGAGCATGTTTTCTTGGTGATCCTGCAATAACTTAAGGGAATGGTTCACTATGAGCTTATATGAGGGAAATATAATAAAAGTCTCAACTATTATTCAGATGGGAGTAGTTGTACAGAGTGAGGTAGTTCAGCTGCTCATACATAGAAAACATGTCCAAAGATTTAATTTACTGCAATTTCTTTTACCTTAACCATCTACCCAGAAGTCTTATGTTAATGCAATGCATCATTACCATTAGACTGGTTATTTACAGTCACCAGTCAATATCTGACACTTTATCAACCAATGCTAATCCAATATTAGTATGTTCATAGATGAAATGATCCACACTACAGACAGTTAGTCTGCTTGCTGCCTTCTGAAGTTGTCCTTTTGGTACCTGTACAACAGTGTGCAATAATGAAACAAAGAACAGAATCTGAATCAGGCTCAGAATAGCTGATACCCAATCCATTAAAACATGCCTGGATCAGCTCTGACCCCGAATCCCTGGTTTGGATCTGGATACCCAATCCTGGACTAAAGATTACCATGAAGAGAAAAATGCACCAGCAAGACCTGAGGACTCACCATAAGATGTAAATGACCAGTAAGCCTCAAGACAAGGTGGACCAATCCACAGTACAGAAGAAACCTGGTGAGTTCTGGGACAATGTCTCAGACAGCTGAGATGAAAAGTAACAAGTAAAATGTACAAGAGTAGTGAAAAGGAGAAAAACAAAACCCATACCACCTCACTACCAAACCTGGATCATGTGGCTGAGTGTGACAGCAGTGGAATTAATTCTAAAAGATTTAGATGCATCTTAATTTCTCACATGCAACCAAACGTCAAGGTCAATGATCCAAAAAATACTGTTAGGGCAACTGTAGCATTGTGTAATGTTCTTCACTGAATATATCCATAATCCATACAGTGCCCCTCTGCACTTACTGAAGACAAGACTGACAACATGTCAAAATGCCAGGAAAACATCCAGGAACTGAAAAAGTGATTCTTTTCAAGAGCATCACCATGTTAGATATCCAGCATCTACAGGGCACATGCTTGACGAATAAATGCAAACATGACAAATACCAATAGAACTTCAACCTCACAGCTCCATTTCAAATCCAACATGTTCCACTACAGAGCCAAAACAGGGCAAAAGTAACTGCTGGTCCTGTCCAACTACCTACTAACACGTAACCTCCACCAGAACTCTTCCCTACTTAAAACAGCTTACTTTTCCCACATATGACTAATTTCTCAAGTTAAAGACAGTGCGACATTGTCCAGTGCAAACCTTAGTTACACCTGTAATGCAACAAAACCATATCATAAATCTAATGGATCAGTGTGTCCAAATGTAAAAATGAACTCTATGTCTGCTATAAACTTTTGCAGGAGCTCATCGTAGTGAGCTTCTGTGCAAAGTCCAGTACTAAAACTGCCACTGTATTATAATGTTACTGTATTATTGAAAATTCATACACTCAAGGTACGACACGGTCACTGGGGCAGTGCCCTCAGGGGTACATCTCAGTACCTTTAGTCAGGGAACATAACTGTACCATAATCCACTGAAATTATATTTTCTAAGTTGTACCAACTCCACACACCATCTCCACAGTCTCATCTCCAGGCTTTTCATTCAATGGTTCTGTTTTAAAACATTAGTTTATAAAAAGATAGAAATATCTACTTTAATATCTAATATCTAATTTACTTTTAATGTTCAGCTCCATTATGGCCTATGCATTCATTATGATATGCGGGCTAGTCAGTGAAATGAAATGAAATGATGGTGGAAATCACTTCATATGAAGACGGCTTTAAGGTTTGACAAAGCACTCACAAGTTTGACCACTTCATTCTTAACAACCAGACAAAAAGATTGCTGGCTAAAAACAGCTAACAGGCTAACCTGCTTCTCCATGAATATTCATATATTATAAATAGCTTTGAATTAAAGTATTTACTGAAGGATTCACTGTAAAACTGCAATAGTAATAATGAAGAATATGTTACTGAAATGTCTTACATGCTCACAGTAGATCTGCCATTAATAGTGTTAAATCCAGTGTGGGAAAATAAATGTATTTTGCTTTAAAGTACTTTAATCTTTTAAATTCCTCGAAACCACCGGTGGTTCCAAAAGGCACTTCATCACATTCTTCATAACTTTCATATTTCATAAACCACATTTAAAAGGTGGGTGTCGTATGAAAGGTGTAACTGTCTTCTTTCCAGACAAATAAATGGGTAATGTAATTTTTAAACTTTATAATAAAAGAAGCTGAATATTTTTTTTTTACTGGAAGTCCAACCATTTTTCACAAATCTGGGTTATAAACTATAAACAGATGGGGTCTCTTCAGTGATCTGCTCTGTAAAAATTATTTTTATAAAATAATACAAATCTAAGATTTTTGGCTTTCAACAATAAATTGTAAGCACATAGCAATATGTGTGTTATCATAAAACACAATTCCTGTTAATCTGAGGGGACCTTTTACAAAAAAAAAATAAAATAAATAAAATAAAAATGTACATTTATTTCATGCAGGTACTGAATAATCTGCCTTATGATATGATATAAATTATGATGGAAAAAACAAAATACACCCATGGGCATAAGAGATTAATCTGATATATTCATTATAATATGACAAAAAAACAAAAATTGCAAGAAATGACTACAATATACAATGATGGGCAAATTAAACTCTACGGTTGCTTGGAAAAAAAAAAATCATACGTTAAACATACCACTTATTTTGGTGGAAGCATTGTTTATTTTTATTAAATTTACTGAAAAAGTATAATAAAAAGCACACATTGTCATTTTGTAAAAGCAATAAGCCAATCTTTACCCACAATAAAATTACTGTAATGCACAGCCTCTTTACATTTACAGGTATGCAGCACCACCCTGCATGTTCATAGCCCAGATGGGGAGAGCCAAAGCACTGCAGAGTTTAATATATGTAATGCACATAGTGTATGTAAAGATATTCATCATTCTGATATAGTTATTTTTTTGCTAACAACAATAATAATAATAGTAACGAAACAACAGCAATAGGCGTACCTCCAGATGGCTCTCTGAGGTAGTCGGCTCAAGGCTCCAGCCAGCTTGTGTGCAATATCTTCGGAGAGATACTTCACTCCTGCACCGAATGACACCACCACAAACCCATGCTCATCCGTATCCTTCACCCAGGCCTCAAATTCCTGCACACAAAGCCAAAGATCAGTAAAATGTATTGAAAATCACAGTGCTAAAAGCACAACAGAATCAGTTTTTATAAGGGTGTTTATGGATAGGTCTTAAAATCTGATTGGCCACATTCAAACTCACACATACATACAGTACTGTGCAAATGTATTTCTGAGGACATTAGATATCAAATGGTCCACATGCATGAGGAAACGTCAAAGGAAAATAAGTGGAAAAATATATAAAAATGTACAGAGCAAATGACTCCCAACAACAGTGCAAGACCTGGCAGACCACCAAAACTAACCCCATCAGATAAAGCTTTTATCTTTGAGAGGAGAAAATCAAGTTCCCCCCTTGATTTAGATCTGAAAAAAATCCACAGGTGTTTCTGTCAATCTCTCCACTGTGAGAAGACAACTCTAGACAACTATGAGTCTGAAAGGATGTGTAGCTACCAGGAAGACATTACTGAGAAAAGGAAATAGACAAAAACAAAGAACATCTGCAAACCAAACAAAAAAGCTGCTGGTTTTCCCAGAACTATGGACTGACAACCCAGAGTCCAGACCTCAACTGAAAGCAAGTCTGCTGAAAAGAACAGAATCTGTAATAAAGCATAATATTGATATTAAAGTTAAGTTGTTGATGCTTCTACTTTTTCTGCTTTTTTCATGATGCTGCAAAATGAAAGACACTTGTACCTAATGGCCATTTTAAATGGAATGAATAAATGAAGGGTGGCCTCTGACTTTTACACAGTACTGCTCACACATGAGGACACAAATCAACTGAATTCTGTGTTAATGTGTCTATTTAAACCATCATAAGAAGAAACCTACAAACATGGTTGAGCAGTAACATCAATGAAAATGTCCAAATTAACACACTCAGTCATCCTCATCTTTAAGGGGAATTCCACCCATCTTAATACATCTTAAAGCTGATAATCCATTTCTGTATAATTAAACGGTTGAGACGTACACAAAGCCATTCCGAGTGGTTTGATGTGAAATACGAACATTCTAGAGATGTTTACCAAGTCAGAATTGTTTACAGTGAATCAGACATCCAAAGCATTTAACGCATTTAAAAGCTCTCACATAAAATGGTTACTAGTGCACTGTCTGACGTCTGTTTCATGACAGTTTTGAGATCAATTTTAGGCAAAAATGTAGTTTCAAATTCATTCACGGAGGAGAGGTTCATACAGGAGAAAAAATACTTTTCTTTTCAGATTTAGCTCCACTTTTTCTTTTCCAACAGTACATATAAAGCTCAGAGATGTGTGTAGGTTCACTGGTCATTCTGGATAGAAAATAAAATGTCGACACTTGTGTAGAAACTGAAACCTCACTGCAAAACTGAAAGAACTGCCCTTTAAGACATTATTCCATAAACATCACAATGTGTTATCAGCATGTTGTTGGGCATCCATAGCCTTTAATGAACAACTCTATTGGGCAAAATGATTGTTTTATTAGATCATACCATTTGTCATGGTTTTATAAAATCAATAAATCATGAGTGGACATGTGTTACAGTGATTTTACACCAATTAAGAGGCCTTAAACACTGTGGTAATCATAGTAAAATCATTGTAACACAATTTCTCATGTCTAATTGCTATAATTTACTTATAATTTACTCATTTATTGGACAAAATCTAATTTCAGCAATTTAAAAAAAAGCAACCAAAATGGCTTGTTTGATATTATTACTACAAATAATACAATATATAATAATCTTCTTCTTCTTTCGGCTGCTCCCTTTAGGGGTCACCACAGCGGATCATCTGCCTCCATCTTGCCCTATCCACTGCCTCCTCTACTTTCACACCAACCATCTCCATGTCCATGTCACTACATCCATAAACCTTCTCTGAGGTCTACCTCTTCTCCTTCTACCCGGCAGCTCCATCTCCAACATTCTTTGCCCAATATATCCACTATTCCTCCTCAACACATGTCCAAACCATCTCAACCTGGCCTCTCTGGCTTTATCTCCAAACTGCTCCACCTTCACCGTCCCTCTGATCTGCTCATTTCTAATCTTGTCCAGCCTTGTCACTCCCAACGAAAATCTCAGCATCTTCATCTCCGCCACCTCCAGCTCAGCCTCCTGTCTTTTAGACATTAATATAATATGAGACTAATATTACTGTCCAAAGAATTCAAAATTTTAAGGCAGCCATGTTACAGGTTTTTAAGCTAAAACAATAAATCTTTTCCCTGGTTAGGTCACTAATGCACTTCAGTGGTAGGTGGACGTTAAGCCCCGCACTGTACACTCTGCTCTTTTTGTCTGCTTCCACTTCAGCCTGTGACCTCTCTCCTCACTCTTGCGACCTCGTTTACCCTCTATGTCATGCCAGTGCTTGAGCTCCTCCTCACGTCCCACACAAAGACAAAGGAACAATGGAGAGTGGAACTGGCCTTTTGATCCAGAACAGTTCTGAAGATCTCATATGCCAGAATGACTATTAACTGCCTAACTCCAATACACAGAGCTGTTTCCTGTAGAGGATGGCCATCTTAAACACATCCTCATCACCCGTTCTAAAGTTATTTCTCCCACTACAATGAAAAAATGTTCCACGTGGCCAGATTTTTTAACGTGTGGAAACTGCAGATTTTCTTCCACGTGTTTCAGAAACAAATGGGTCAGCTAGGCAGTCATGTGCAGACATTTGAACATCCCTGATCAAACAACAGTTTAGTCGATTTTCTAAGTTAAAATAAAAAAAATAGCACATCCAGACCAGATATGCATATTTCTGCACATTTTAGAGCACAGTTAGTTTTTATTTGCTGAGGTTTGCAGAGCATTTACACAAAATGTCTCATAACTTTTGCACTGGCCACATTTTTCCTAATATGTGAGCAAACAAACTGAAATTGTGCATTAAAATATTAATTATTTTCAACCAGTGAATCAAGAAAACGTGTACATTGACCAAGGGCACCTAAACAACTGTATGCTAGCTCATTTCAAGGTCTGCTTGGCTTTTCTCAGTAGGTCTCCTGTGGGTATTTACAGTGTTTTATGCCAGCCTCCGCTGACCCTTTTCCCCTAGACTGCTAGCGTTACCATCACTTTTTCACAATGCTAGCATTGCAGAGTCATAATTTTGATACTTAGCTGTTCATTAGGACATTATTATGCTGGATAAATGCATGGGATTCTTTGTCTGGCATTGTTAAAAATGACTGAGGGTTTGTGTTAGCATAATAGTATTCACAAATGACTGACTGAGGCCCACCAGCATTAGCAATGCAACACCAAATAACTTAGCATTGTCTAAGTGTGACAGAGGTCTTGTCTAATGCTTTAGTGTTTGTACACGGCCGTTTTACATTAGAAAGTTAGCCTTTCTAGCACATTAGCATGGGTTCTGAGCACGTTAGTGCTAGCGTGTTAGCTTGCCCTGAGAATCAGTAGGGGTTTTGTGTTAGCGCTACTTCCTAGCTGTATGAGGGAGTCCAGCTGCATCAGAATGGTCTGCGCTGGCCTGGCACGGACAATCCACCCCGCACACTGGTCGCACTGTCCTCCACATACATTCTACAATGGGCACATTTACTCACACACCCCGTGTCTACACACACACACCCATCACATAATGGCCTCCATGGCACACAATGAGCTCCTTTTGGCCGATTGGTATTCCAAAACTGCAGGCCTAGGCTAAGAACCCCCACTCCTATTCTACGCACTGCTCCGTGCAATCACTCACATTGATAAGGACAGTCTTTGTAACGCCATAGAGCCCATCTGAGTAGGAACCGAAGGATTTAATACGCAACACAACGGACTGACTGATGAGTCGGATCACGCTTGAAATAATTATGGAAGTGATGTTATTATTAAATGTTACTGAAGTATATGTTCAAACTTTGAATTACTGTCAGTACACATAAGCACTACATACTGTAATGTGAAATTTTAGATAAATCTGTGTGGTTTGATGCAAATTTAATAGTCATTTGTTAACTGGATGTGGGTTGTCTGACATTTCGGGGGTGGGCCTATATCAGATGAGGTCTGGCATATTTCGTATGCCTCTCCAATCAAGGAACTGCTTCTGCGTCAGTTGACCCCCATACTGACGCACAACACCGCTCACTGACGTCCACGAATAGCATCGAAATGTTGAGAGCGGAGTCTCACCACACAGCCACACAGAAAAAGCAAACGATATGCGAAGAAAACAGCTGTTTGGCTCGTGAAAGAGGGTTTAATGACCCTGACCAAAGTCAAAGTATTTGGTCTGGATTTGTGTTGTGCTACATAATGTTTATATTCATTTATTCCTTACTAAACACTTTATATGGATAGACTCGTTAGGAATACTGACGTCAGTCTTTTTTATATTTCCTAATACATAACATCAATTCAAATGGCACTGATGTTTCAGGTTTATTGGCCTATACTTAAATATAATTCATAAATCATTAATAGATTGACTGAGCTATATGATGATTTAAAATCAGCTCATATTGAATGCCTACATATGGATACTGCAGTATTGGATCATCAAAATGATGAGATAACACGGTCAATAAGCTGTTGTTAATAATGATATTTAGACCTTACCTAGAAAGTTTATGTAGCACTATATTACAACTTTTACCTCAAATAAATTTTGTAGAACATCTGCCATAAGTATCACTTTAGAACAGCATGAAAAACATTCTTGTTGTAATTCTGATGTGTTGTCCTTCAGCAGCCTCTATGACCTTAACTGTGTTAGCAACATGTACTAAAATCTTAATCTGAAGTGTATTAGCACCACACACTAGGGTCTTAATTGTATTAGCACTCCGTGCTAGTACTTTGCGTTAGCACTCTATGCTAGAACCTTAATTGTGTCACCCAGGGTTAAGTACCTCTGTCAACCCACCCAAACCTCATTCAGGTCTTCAGGCTGCTCAGACCTGGCCAGACAGGCTTATGGAAAAGGGTGTAATACTGTGAGCTATAAAAAAGAACAACATTTCTGTGTAGCTGAATTCTGAGGTCAGCCTTTTTTTGCTACATGGCGAAGTTTTGTTCACTTTTATAGTTCACGGTAAGTCATACTGTGCACTAAAGTACATCAACAAGTCTGTGTGACCTAAATGGAGGCAGTTGAGAGATTGGGTGACTATAGACTTCACTATAGACAGAGCAACATTAGCCTTGTATCCATAGTTTAAAACTAAAGGACACCAAACATCTCTTGGATTATCAACTACGTCTGGGGTATAGTGTGTAACTTTGATTATTTTTCCTTTGATTGTATTAGCATCCCATTTCAGTTTTACCTGTGGCAGAGGGCTTGGAGGCTTGGTGAGGATACCCCCTACATAGACGACATGCGGCAGTGTGGGCCTGGGGAATTCGAGTGCCATGTCCGTGCAAAGCATCCAGAGGCGACTGCCCTGCACCAGCTCATGCATGGACACGTACGGCCGCACATCATACTTCCTCATGATGCGGTCGTATTTGGGCAGCACGAGGAACTGCACGCCAAAGCGAGACACCAGGTAGACAGCCGTGTTGGCCAACCGCTGCACGAGCGACATGCGGTCCGTGAGCAGAGAGTTGAACTCTGGCACGTAGGAGAGTGGAGCCGGTGCGCCCACCTCGGCTGGGTACCAAAGGCCAGTGCTGAAGACGGCGTACTGCACTCCCAAGATGTGGGCGATGACGAAGCCGCACATCTCATTAGGGTCGACAAGCAGCAAGTCGAAGTGCTCACGCTTTAGCAGCTCCATGACTTCAGCGCTACCCACAACACTGTCACAGTTCTGCGAGTAGTGATCCAGGATGTCAAAGAGCTCCAGGGGCGTCAGCTGCCCAGAGAAGATGTTGCGCACTTTGGACTGGAGGAAGTCGTCAGCTGAGGAGCTGTTGAAGATGCCTGGATACCGCTGCAGCCTATAGTGGGAGGACGGCGGCACCTCGCGACCTTCCGACACCAGGAATACTGTGTCGTGGCCCTCAGCATGCAGGGCAGACGCAAGGGTCTTGAAAATGTACAGATGGCTTTCAAACATGATGGGAGGGACCACAACGATTTTAGCGGACCACAGCGAACTTGGTGCAAACAGCCACAACAGCGTGGCCAGTAGGGTAGGGGCAGACTTCATGGCTGAGAGGTGGAATAAGAAACAGAGAGAGAGAAAATAAAACAAAATCATTGCAAAGCAGTCACAAATACTCAATATACACACACATCACAAATAAACAGTAACTGTGTATTAAAATGTGCAAAAATTGTGTTCTCTGTAGAGGATGTGTAAATTATTGTCACTTGCAAATGCAACAAAACATCAAGTGACCAGGAGTGTCTTAACTTTTGCATATGACTGTACCAGATATGAGAGCTCACATCAGTTGAATTCTGTTTTAACATAGCAATGTTTAAAATAATGCTGTTCATGGAACAAACTTTGATCATATTGTATGGCAACCACCAGATTTTGATTCAACTGCATAAATAATAATGTATTAAGCTGTATTTTTCATAAAACATACATTTTATACATTTCAAAAGACTTCAGAGGGTACCACAGCTTGACAAATGATGACAGTGATTTGTATGACAAATGTTATGATATGCATGGCTCCCATGTATGACACATCTGAACTCATGCACTATGCAAAGGCAAAGCTCAAAGATGAAAACTGTTCATTGTGAGAATTCACAATTCAACTGACTGTACGTATTACAGATTTACTAAACCTACAACCTTCAAAGCAAACTTTGCATTACATTGTGCTATCAGTTCCATATCTGAATCTAAAATAGCCATACTATCAGTAAGTTCTATTACAAGCTGACCAATGTTTAGCACCAGCGTGACTGAAGATTTCTATTTGTTATGTATGTACATAAATTATATTTTAAAAACTGTATTGGCTGGCCACCCAACATAATGCGAGCCAACTTAGGCCAATTTGACCTACAGAAAATTTTAATTATTATAATATTTTGATTCAATAAGGGAGAGTGGGGCCCAATATGACTTTATTTAGCTTTGCTTAACATTTTTTAAAGTAATTGAGCAGGATTTTTATATACAAGCAACATACATAATTCTGCTACAAATAAAACATTTCCAGCACCTACAATTCAAAAGTGGCAGGATTTACAACTAACCCCACATTTGGGGTAGACTGATGAGCAAGTTGTGACAGGCATTTTAAAAAAAATGGCAAAATGGAGCAAAACACAATTAATTTGTTGTTTGAACATGACAAGCTTTCCAACCTAAACACATATGTCAAAATAAATATGAAGATAAAAAGATTCCGTGTTGTTATTATGCTGATAACTGCTCTTCCTCTTTGCAGGATGTCAAACTTTCTGCATAAATCATAACTCATGAAAATATGGCCATATGCTGCTAGAAACTGAGAGATAAAAACAATTATGAACAATTTATATATATATATATATATATATATATATATATATATATATATATATATATATATATATATATATATATATATATATATATATAAATAAAAGCACATTTTTTAGTAAATCTTCCCCTTAAACATTGCTGTCCACTACTAGCAGATACAAAGTCTTTTATTAATTATCAGCATCAGTCCAGAACTCCCCCGCTGGTACATTTGTGGTTATAAGAAATGCATAACCTTCACATCTTCAGAGACTGACAACTGACAACACATGAGTGAAAACAGACAATACCTAAAAAGACCAGTTTGACTGACTCAGAGACAGATTCCTCTGATAAAGTGTATGTATAAAGTTCAGTATGTGTTTCAGGAACACACACAGACACACATATATGTATATATGTACATTTATACTACCTTCTCTAACCTTTGATACACACAAGTACTTTTCTTAGAACTAGTAATGGATGAACAGCCAAAAATCTATATCACAGTAGAATTCTATATTATGGTATATATTTATTTTTCAAATAAATCCATTTAAGTTCCAACAATCACATTAAATCTGAAATATTTTATATTATATGTCAGTAGTGCTTCCTAACAGTAATCCCGTGGGCCTGGAAAAAATGGTAATAAATTTGCTTCACGTCCGAGTTTCTATTAGGACGATTTTGGCTTCTCGTTTTCCTGCTTTTTGCTTAATTGTCTGTTCTACCTTAAATGGGGCAACGGTTATGTACTGGCACTCGTACAGGCCTAAATGTAACTGCTGCATCCTTTGAGCCAATTTCAGCTTCTCTGAATTTCTCACATCATATGCCTCCAACATGTATCTCATACTTTCTGCTGTCGTTCAGTCATTCATGCTATCAGTACCAAGTAATCCACAGCTTGCTGCACGGACAAGGCCTGGACAAGAGGAAAGCATGGTAATCTGTCTGGTGTCCATGTTAGGCTAAGGCTGAACCAAAAAAGCCAGCCGGCACAGTCATATTCAATATAGAACGGACTACACAGCTGGAGGTGATGAAGGGTATTTTGCTGCTGTGTTTTCATTTTCATTTGAAATATGACTTTAACACTAGAATTCCTAAAGAAAGGAAAAGCAGCCCCCAAACAAATACAGGCAGTGCAGAACATTTTCATTTTTAATTTACTCTAGAAAATCAAATATACAGATGATAATGATGTGAAGATATTACACTAACAACAACAATCAGTATATTATATATTTATATATTTACAGACATAGGAAGAGAAAGACAGATGTTACTAGTAGGCTTTCTGGATGCACCACAGAGCTGCTGCCTCAGTGCTTCTCTGTGAATTAACATAATAAAAGTTGACTTATGGTCCTGCTAATTGCTGGCAAGAAGGAGGGGCGATGTCCTGAGGATCCTGAAATCTCAGTCATGCTAGTGTTAACACCCCTGACCCACTCAGCTAAAACAGGCCAACGTAAGTGGATTTGTACACAGCATTATCTGTGCTTATTTGTTGTATACTGGTATAACAGTTAACTCATACCTGTTGAATTTCAACCATATACCACATGCACTGGTACACAACCCCCTACTACTTAGAATATTACATAGAATGTATCTATTACCATGTTGTCAGTGCATACTGCCTTTTATAGTCAAAACCAACTGATCCTATTTTTCAGTTTGACAAAAGTGAGGTAAAAACAAAAACACATTGCTAATGTTATGGATAATTCCTCTGATTATATAAGCCATCAACAACGTCATTCAGAGTGGTTTGAGGTGAAAAGCTCCATCCTAGAGAAACCAATCAGAAATGTTTACAGTGGGGAAGTGCTGAATACCTCTAAAAGCTTCCTCACAGAACGATATTACATGAAATGGTTGCTATTGCAATGCCTGATGCCTGAGACACTGTTTTATAATAGTTCTTCAATAATAGTTCCTTTCAGTTTTGGCTTAAAACATATTTTAAAATACATGTATGGTGTTGTATGGCAAAGTAGTACCCCAAGAAAACATTTTTCCCAGATTTAGGCCTACTTTTTTATTTTACCTTTATAAACATTACATATAAATTTTATACATACAAAAAAAAAAAAGACAGGTGCGCGTTCACTTGTTGTTCAGGGTTGTAAATTAACAGACTATATTTGCGCTGTAGACCGCCATTGCTAAGATATTTGAGTCTGTAACTATCTGTCATCAATCCACTCCGAATTACTTTGTTTACTTCATAGTGATTCAATGATGTAGAATGTTTGAAAAATCGGTAGAACTCCTATTTAAAGATAATAATACCTTACATTTCTTTTAAATCACATGAAATGAAGCAAATATACACATATATAAGAGTAAATGCCATAAGAACTTCGACATGGTGAAACTGACAGTATTAAAGTCATCTTTACATGGTTTTAGTAAGCTTTCATACAGTTTTCAGAAAAGTTTGATTTGATACACCTGATAATAGCAAATTACGTAACCATACAGAAGAAATACACTTTTTCATGTAAGAATGCATATTAATCATTCGAATGGTTTAAACTAATAGCAGTACATTTAAGTTTCTTTATTTGCACAAATGGCAGTGCTTTTTATAAAAACTCTTGTAGCTTTCCGGATGCAGATTTCTATTCCTGTGAACAGTATAACAAAAAACGTGCGAAATAATGTCAGCATATTATATTTCACCAGAGACTTTTTGTTGTTTTACTTTTTGTTGATTATATATATACTAGTCATGCTTAAAGACAGGTGCTTAATCTAAATTTTCATAAACTTCTTTTAGTACTTCCTACTGAGGAAGAAACCTCGTCTTAGCATTACGACTAGTTATCACTTCTGAACAGTCTCTTATAAAGTCCCTGAGCTCCTGCACCATCAGCTGCATCGCACTCTTTAGTCTCACACCTTAATTAGAGAGCACACACCGCTGTAGCCTCAGGGCGTCAAGGGAACCGCAAACAAGTGTTCATGTGTGCGTGCTGTACATAGAGGTGTAGTTAATGGCAGGACAGTGAAAAACAGCAGGTAGAGAGATGTTTCTCTCCAACCAACCCGACGCTAGTTTGCAGCAGTGCCGTTTACTGTTTTGCATCTCGTTCGCAGTTCATGGTTTTACATGTAAACATTCTGCAACTGCCTCATCACTGTGGCATAATACCAATTAAAGATAATCCTGTTCCCTCTCATAAGAGTCACTGGATTCCTTCTTTATACCTTTTGCCATAATAAACCCCTCTAGATTTCAACACTCAACAATCGCAGAGACAGAAGCTCAACAATGTAAAGACAACAGCATTGAAAAGGACTCAATGCTTTTCACAGCTGAGTCTTTAAAACAAATACAGCAGCAGCATCTTAAATACGGCTGTAATCTATTCTGACTGCATTTCGGAAAACCCTGAAAACAAACATAGCACAGCATTATAAATACATTTATATTCCTTTTAGACAACTCACTTTTTCCTCATTTCTGGTAAGTCCTGCCTGTCCTGGTTAGTGTGGCTCTGTCCGTCAAACTTTACCTGATTGCATTCATAAAGCTTGTGCTAACAGGCTTAAAATCTTGAAGCACGCAGATGTTTTTATATTCGTAAATGAACTATTTTCACTTGGGTTCATGTTTGAGAACTGACATTATAAACACAGACCAATGAAAAAGAAAAAAAACCTCTGGAATTCCAGAAACTTCTGGAATCCACGTTAACAATCGTCACATCAGAAAAACAGCTAATGCATTTTAAAGCAGCAGGTTTTCAGGTGTCATATGCTCAAAGAATTCTGAGCTAAGAAGGCTGCCCCTTCAGATGAGCTAATGCTAAAGCTAACACTAGAGTTATTTGTTGCGATGCTAGTTGCTGAGGAGGACTCATCATCTTTTACATGAGGTCCATCATAAAGCAAGAACAATAATGATGAAATATGTATAAGTACATTCATATATATCTTTACACAAAATATTTCAATTGCAAATGTGAGTACCATACAGTCCTGATTAATCTGATATAACATTGCACAGTAAGCCAGATGAAGTTCAGTTTTTTTGTAACTATGTCTCCCACATAGTTTAATCCAATCTCCAGAGGATGGGGACGGTGTGTATTTGAATTATATATTTACTGCCACCACCGTTCTCACTGCAGTTTAGTTTGAGGAGCTCTGTTGGAAATTTCCCTTCGCTTACTGGAGAAGGCGGTGTTTAGAGATGGTTGTGATTGGCCGAGAGATTTGTGAACTGTAAAATCATTTCAGAGAATCTTGAAAATGCTTCTGATAACATTTTAAACACATGTTTATTCTAATAAACTATTAAAATATTATTCCCTAAAACTGATTTTAGGGAATGTTAAAGACAAATATGGCAACAGCATTTTAAATATGACTACATTGTCACTGTCAGAACAAAACCTTGTATCTCCAAAAAAAATTTAAAAATTGCGGAAACTAGAGAAATGTTCAATGTTAATCAACATAACATTTTATAATACATAATTATGGGCCATTTCTATTGGTCAGTTCATTGTGAGATTTTGACACAGTATAAAGAGTAACTGGCATTTTTTAAATCACGCAAAAATTTGAAAAATGGAGATAAAATGTTTTGTTCAGAGAGTGAGATAGTCCATATGTAGAATCACTGTATTTTATACACATCTATATGTTGACAATTAATTCATTGAAAAAAAAAAAGAATTTAACAATTTAAGAATATTAAAAACAAAAACAAATGTGGACTTTTATATATAACAATATTCTATTTTTACACTTGATTTGAGAGAATCTTAAACTAAACTTGCCAAATCAAACACAAACCACTTGCCTATAAGAAGTATAGTAACTATAAGAAGCATTCTGGCTGGGTTGCTGAGGCAACAGTAACAAGTTTCATTACTGTTATGACTATTATTAGTATACTCTTATATTGCAACATTACAGGCATGAGAATGGAAAATATCATGATACAAATTTGAATTCATATCGGCAGTTATGAGTTAGGTGTTTTCTCCAAATTCATCCACCAACTGCTGAGGTAAGATTTCCTAATTCTACAGCTTTTAGCCAGACAGCTGTCAGGTTTCTCGAGCGCTCCTCACATGCTTTGGCTCTGGTGGTTTCAGGTGGGCTATCACCATTACAACTTTTCTCTTTCAGACCGGACTTGTTGACTGTTGCCACAGCAACCCAGCCAGAATCGAGCTCTACTTGGGCGACGTCACAGCTTGGGTTTCGAATGGAGGACTCGGGTTACGTGGCCATCGCCCCCTAAAGAGAGACGCCGGTGAACGCAAACATTTAAAGCTTTGAAAAGAACAATGAAAATGCTAAGCAACTCATGTTTCTTCTACATTTAAAGCCACCTTTGATTCATGTAATGGTGGATCATTTTTTTATAAGTAACTCTTTAAAGTCACTGGAATGTGCTAAAACACTACTGAGTTAAATTAAGCCTCACATTTCCCACTTATAACAAGTGAATAAGCCTGTCACAAAAGAAATGTATAAATGTTAGGCGTTAGTTGATAGTCATCAGGTCACATGGTGCTGAACCCATTCAAATATTCTTCACTCATGGACCCACAAAAGCCACACAGATGCAAACAGATTGACCGACAGACAGATCGGCACACAAAACTTTTTGCAAAAACTGTAAACTGTCCCTCTCAGATAAACAACACAAAGCTTTCATCTTTGAGAGGTAAAAGTTAAGCTCCACTCTTGATTCAGATGTCTGTCCTTCCACTGTGAGAAGACAACCCAACACAGAGTCTGAACTCGTTACTGAGAAAAAGAAATAGACGGAAAAAAAATATTTGGAAATCAAAGAAGCTGCTGGTGTCCTCAAAACAATGGACTGACCACCCCAGAGTCCAGACCTTAGCATCACTGAATGCTTGGGTACAGCTACTCTGGTCCTGAGAAGCAAAAAAAAAAAAAATGCAACCAACTTCTATGACTGAACTTAAGAGGTTATGCAAAAATATCCCTGCAGATTCATTTGAAAATCTGAAAGCAAGTCTCCAGAAAAGAATGAAAGCTGATACACATATTTGGTGTGGACTAAATAATAAATCACTTGATACTATATTTAGTTGTTGAGGCTTCTGTGTAACTATCTGTTAAATACATGTTTCGTTTTTTCGGATCCTGAAAAATGAATAACTTGTACTTAATGGCTGTTTTGAATGGAAATGAAATAAATGAGGGCCTGATCTCTGATTTTTGCACAGTAAATATTTATAAAACTGGAAGAACGTTCTGTCAGGTTGCACATCATCAAACACAAATATGATTATAAACCTTGTCTCAGTTAATCCCGCCTAGCCATTGGACAGTGCGTACTTGACCCTTTTTAAAAATAGACCTGATAAGGGAGTTGAGCTGACACATCTCAATGATACCAGCACCTTAAATCAACACTAGTGCTAACACAACACGCATTAGCACCTCTCAAATATCGGTGAGCGATGTCGTCCACAAGAGCCGTCGTCTTCTGACCATGATGTCATGCTCCTGTGTGTACAGGGTGCATCGTGAAGAGGTCACATGACTGCATGAATCAGCAGGAGATTTTTGCCATACCAACCAAGCCTACAGCACCGAAGCTAAGGACAACACAGCCAACAATGGATGAGGACAATTTTACATCTCGCATGGACACTAGTGGGGTAAAAATGCACCAATATGCCATGACGCCTCAAACTATAGGTGGCGACTCACCTACACTGAAGTTAGGATGTTACTAATTATTATAATGATCAATAAATTATGAGCTTGTCAGCAAAATAACAGATTGTTCACCAAATTGAAAGGTAAAAAAAAGCTTTGTGCATTGTTTTGTATTGTTCTACCACTGTCAATAGTTTTTTCAAAATTTTCTGCCACATTTTCTTCCCGATCATGGCTGCACCCGCCAGTTTAGTCTCCTACGTCACATAATGAGTGTGTATACATGCGCTTAATAATCCAATAACTGCAGAAAATCAGGCTGTCAGTAATCCGATCAAAACGTTTACATGCACTTGAGTAATCAGATAATTGGAAACTGTGGGTTTTTACGAGTCAGGCAGTAATCGGATATCTGCTTTTCCACCAGCCGATAAACTCACAGAAGAAGTGACGTAAACGTAACGTAAATCTCAAACGTCATGCCAACATTTTTTAAACACTGCCACTTTACCTGAACATATGAACACATATCATCTAGAAGATGAAGAATAGTTAAATCCTTCATTTCATCAAGCATGTAGTTTGTTTCAGCGTCGCTCCAAGAGTTTTGCTGTCATTTCGTGGCAACGCTGCTTATTTCCGGTACCACCATCTGTTTTCGCATATGCGCAGACTAAGAAATCTGAAAGAAATCAGAGCAAGAGTTTACATGCACTGAGAAATCTGAGCTAAAACGCAGCTCTCTTTATCAGATTTCTAGACCTTCCTCCAATCTAAGAAATGAGGACGTGCTGTTTATAAGACTGAAATCCGATTATGATCAGATTATTGAGTGCATGTGAACACACTCATTGTTTTAAAGCTGAGAGGGTGATGGTTAGCACATGCTTACACCTCAATACGCTTGGAGGAGAATGCTAAGTGGCAATTATGTTAGGTCAGCTAACAGACGTCCACATTAACTATCATCGAGCTGTGTTGAGGGTGAGGGCCAAATCTTGAGCAACATAGATACCTCTCAGAAGCCTGTTCAGTTTCAGTTTTTGGATAGATCCTGATGGATAGATCGCATTCTGTGTAGAATATCTGTACAAATACTGCTACCTTTAAACCAGTTTATTACATCCCTAACTGCCATATGACTTATCAATTTTTTATTTTTTATCAAGTGTCAAATGTCGAACATAGCACCACGTAAAACACATCCAAGCCATCATATCAGTGGAGAAATATGGCCTTGATTCAAGCAACACCCTCTCAAAGTCACGTAGGCTTGGTTTTCTCCATGGGCAGCTTTGTTTAGTGATGTGAAAGTAATAGGGCTCTGTGTGCTTTGAAGAAGAAAAAAAATAATGACTAGCTACAGCATCAATATATCTGAAGCGTTTTAAAAACACAATAACTCAGACTTCTCAAACACTGATTATGTACAACCTCGGATGAAATTACACCATCAGTGGGAGCTCTATTCAGAATAGGCTAGCACTAGGCTTAATCTGTGTCTAGATCTTTGTCTTTATTGTTGAAAATACAGTGAAAATGTAGCATCTTTTGGAAGATTTTATTCTCTTTTCAAGTTAAACAATTGAGAAATTCCACACCCAGGAAACCTTTAATACTTCATGATGTGTTTCATTGACTTATTGTACAATGCGAGGCTTTTAAATCAACAGAACAGCACCAACATGATACCCTGAGAACATCAAGACACCATACAAATAATGAAATTGTGGTAACCATGTAATGTGAAAGAAGCCTTCAGTAATCTCAACCTTTGTTCTTGAATAACAGATAATAGATTGCATACATGGGAAGTTCTTTGTCTGACTATGATCCAAGGCTCAATTGGCCAATTTATGCCAAATAAACCAGTAAATGAACATGACTGTGCATATTCAGACATATCAGTGGACATTCTTTATCCACCTGACAACGATTCATAGATGACAATGGGTCTGGTAGCTTGGTAGTTGGCGCAGCGTACCAGTGATCAAAAGAAATTAGCCTTATAGCCAGGTCATGTTCTAGGACTAGTGATCTAGGGATATGATCAAAGTATCAATATTGACCATTACATTCTCACATTCTTATTTGTTTTAAATAATGGGTGTGTCTGCACCCATTTCCTTGTATGATGCCACCAGAGGTTCGCAAGGCCCTTGTTTTACACTGAACACTGCTATTGGGTACTTGAACAAGTCTCTCATAACCAGAAGTCGCTCCAAAGGACAGCCTTGAAGAGCAATAAGAAGTTCATGCAAAGTTTTCCCTGTGCTAACATATGTGATTAAACTAATGGAAAACTTGATCATGAATTTAGGAGCTAAATCAGGCTTGATGGGAGTGTTTTTTTCAGTCCTCCAGACTCATCAGAAGGTTTTTTTGCTCTATCCCAGGCCATACAAACACTGAATCTTAGGGCTCAACTGATACCAAGACAGACTTTTAAGGAACTACAATCCCAATAACTGATAACATTGGCTGATAATTTTATATGGTCACAAATAAACTACTAAATATTAGTACAGGTGAACTATCTGGGGCTAAGAAAGACAGATCTAGATGATCTCAGGATCATTCCTCAAACTCTGACAAAGCAGCGATAAATTCATAATGACGTGCATTTTGTTCCAGCATGTGATATAGTTCCTTGTACTTCATTCCAACACTCTGAGAAGACACTTGGTAGATAGCAAGGGTTACCCCAGGCCACACAGGAGACTATCATTTCCACAGCTCTTCAAGCTTAGTGGAGCACATACCATATTATTAAAACTTTAATATACTGTAAACGTCATAGCAAAGTCACTTTCATTAAATTCAAATGTAGTTTCTTGTGATCTAGGTAGTAACAGCAGCCTTCAATGTCAGGTTTTAGTTTACCACCAGCTATCTGCTGTGATCAAATGGTACATTTACAAGAACTACGGTAAAAAGTATTGATACAGTGAGTCCAGTGGTTTAAATACATTACCTTATATTTATTATCACATATTATATATTATTACATTATCTTATATTTTGAGCAATATGCTAACACAAAGGCAGTTTCTCTTGAGCCTAAGGTCATTTGTAAGCAGGGCTGTCATGATTAATCAACTCAATTCCTCATTTTTTTAAACAACCACTGGTTTAAAATGTACCATCTCAATGAATCTGCAATTACCAATAAGCAATTAGCATGATGGTAATGCATATTTCAAAGAAAGTTAAATTTACTATTGGTTTCTAGTACAACACTGAAGTCTATCCAGTTTAGCTTTTTTAGTAAAGTGTTTTGGAATCATTGAAAGGTTATGCATTATTTTTTATTGTTTAGTTTTTACTCAACTGACAGTCAAAATAGCAGTACAACATAATCAGTAAGTACTCAATTACTCGTATAATGAACAGTGACAGCCCTACTAGTAAGTCTGCCTGACCATCAAGCTGCTTGCTGTCCATGATTTAACACAATCAAAGATATGATATCATCAAGTGTGGTGTGACAATGATCTAGAGATTTTACAGTGGCAAAACTTGGCTGAAAGCGGAGTCACAGAGTGGGGGCAGAAGGTGGCTGTAGGGCCACCTATATATTAGGAAGCACTGCTGGCAAACAGCGAGAACTCAATGACATTCACTATGCAAAGAAATGCAAAAGTCACTGAGCCACTTTTGAATGTCAGTTCCATAACAAGGAACATGTGATGAGGACATTAGTGCAAAATGTTTGAGGTGAATATTGTGGAGATTCTTTTCATCTTTGCATTCAGATGTTGAACAAGCCTTAACTGAAATACAAGCCAAATTGGCTACTCAACTATCTCGTTTCCTAGCTGTTAATACTTAGTAGCTCTTACCGCACAGACACAGCTTGAGCTCAAATTAAGAAACATTATTCACAAGGAACTCTAAACACATTATAGCACCAGTCAGAGGTTACTATTGTGTTCTTTTTTTGCTTTCTTTTATTTACATAAATTTGCCTCATCCCAACAAATGAAAACCCAGTTCATGTTTTTTTTTGCGGTGACCTAAACATATGATTGTTAAAGCTAACAACGGTGGAAAACAACTTTGATCAGCTAAAATAATTGTGACAGGCCTATATAGAGATACCAAAGATTTTTAAAGGGACATAATGACACATAAGGTGCATAAGGACATAAGGTGCTGTTACAGAATAGAAGTGCAGTAAAGCTATCAGTGTTTTGAAATGAGCTGAAAACTGCTCAAATAGGAAACATTTTCAGGCCAGATTTAAGAGTGTCTAGTGTTGGAGCTCTTCTAATGCTCTGTCCACTGGTTCCACTGAAGAGCAGCACAGTAGCTAAATGCTGCTTCTCCATGTTTACTCTTTACCTTTTCTATGTCCTTTACATCTGTGCCTCTCATTGCTATTTGCAAACAGAACAATCTCGGTTTTATCTTTATTCAATTGCAGAAAGTTTTGTCCCATCCAGTTAGTGAGAGTGACAAGTAGATCTGAGTATCATTTGCATAGCTTTGGTAAAATATTCCACAGCATAGTAGGATTTGGCCAAGGGGAAGCATGTATAAATTGAATGGCACACTTGGTTACTGGCACTCTCTTAGAAACATTATTTTCTATTTTAACAAAGCAGTTCCTTTCTTGCAGGTACCAAACCATTTTAGCACCGTTCTCAAGCCTAGATGACAATTTTATGGTAAATAGTATCAAAAGACTGGCGACCTGTCCAGGGTGTATCCTGCCTTCCGCCCAATGACTGCTGGGATAGGCTCCAGCATCCCCCTGACAGAGAAGCGACTTAGAAAATGGATGGATAGTATCAAAAGGTAGCACAGACACTGAGTAGTAGTAGAACAGATATTTTTCCAGAGTCTGAATTTGAATAAATGTCACTGATAACTTTAAGTAGAGAAGTCTCAGTGCTACGATTAGGTCAGAATCCTGACTGAAATTTTTCTAGAACGCTGTTTCAGAACAGAAAGCTAAAAGGTGCTTCACTAAGATTTTTTTCTAGAAAGCTGTTTCAGAACAGGAAGCTAAGAAGTTGCTTCACTAAGAATTTTTCTAAAAAGCTGTTTCAGAACAGAAAGCTAAAAGTTGCTTCAATAAGAATTTTTTTCTAGAAAGCTGTTTCAGAACAGAAAGCTAAAAGTTGCTTCAATAAGAATTTTTTCTAGAAAGCTGTTTCAGAACAAAAAGCTAAGACGTTGCTTCACTAAGGAATTTTCTAAAAAGCTGTTTCAGAACAGAAAGATAAGAAGTTGCTTCAATAAGAATTTTTCTAGAAAGCAGTTTCAGAACAGAAAGCTAAGAAATTGCTTCACTAAGAAATTTTCTAAAAAGCTGTTTCAGAACAGAAATCTAAATTGCTTCACTAAGATTTTTTTTCTAGAAAGCTGTTTCTATACAGAAAGCTAAGAAATTGCTTCACTAAGACTTTTTCTAGAATCTGTTTCAGAACAGAAAGCTAAGAATTTGCTTCACTAAGAAATTTTCTAGAAAGCAGTTTCAGAAAAGAAAGCTAAGAAATTGCTTCACTAAGAAATTTTCTAAAAAGCTGTTTCAGACCAGAAAGCTAAATTGCTTCACTAAGAATTTTTTTCTAGAAAGCTGTTTCAGAACAGAAAGCTAAGAAGTTGCTTCACTAAGAATTTTTTCTAGAAAGCTGTTTCAGAACAGAAAGCTAAGAAGTTGCTTCACTAAGACATTTTCTAAAAAGCTGTTTCAGAACAGAAAGATAAGAAGTTGCTTCACTAAGATTTTTTTCTAGAAAGCAGTTTCAGAAAAGAAAGCTAAGAAATTGCTTCACTAAGAATTTTTTTTCTAGAAAGCTGTTTCAGAACAGAAAGATAAGAAGTTGCTTCAATAAGAATTTTTCTAGAAAGCAGTTTCAGAAAAGAAAGCTAAGAAATTGCTTCACTAAGAAATTTTCTAAAAAGCTGTTTCAGAACAGAAATCTAAATTGCTTCACTAAGATTTTTTTTCTAGAAAGCTGTTTCTATACAGAAAGCTAAGAAATTGCTTCACTAAGACTTTTTCTAGAATCTGTTTCAGAACAGAAAGCTAAGAATTTGCTTCACTAAGAAATTTTCTAGAAAGCAGTTTCAGAAAAGAAAGCTAAGAAATTGCTTCACTAATAAATTTTCTAAAAAGCTGTTTCAGACCAGAAAGCTAAATTGCTTCACTAAGAATTTTTTTCTAGAAAGCTGTTTCAGAACAGAAAGCTAAGAAGTTGCTTCACTAAGAATTTTTTCTAGAAAGCTGTTTCAGAACAGAAAGCTAAGAAGTTGCTTCACTAAGACATTTTCTAAAAAGCTGTTTCAGAACAGAAAGATAAGAAGTTGCTTCACTAAGATTTTTTTCTAGAAAGCAGTTTCAGAAAAGAAAGCTAAGAAATTGCTTCACTAAGAATTTTTTTTCTAGAAAGCTGTTTCTATACAGAAAG
The DNA here is from genome assembly GCF_015220715.1 of Pygocentrus nattereri. Taxonomy (NCBI): domain Eukaryota; kingdom Metazoa; phylum Chordata; class Actinopteri; order Characiformes; family Serrasalmidae; genus Pygocentrus; species Pygocentrus nattereri. The sequence goes on from NC_051232.1 coordinate 12,213,117, forward strand.
CTAAGAAGTTGCTATACTAAGAATTTTTCGAGAATCTGTTTCAGAACAGAAAGCCAAGTTGCTTCACTAAGAATTTTTTTTCTAGAAAGCTGTTTCTATACAGAAAGCTAAGAAGTTGCTTCACTAAGACTTTTTCTAGAATCTGTTTCAGAACAGAAAGCTAAGAAATTGCTTCACTAAAAAATTTTCTAGAAAGCAGTTTCAGAAAAGAAAGCTAAGAAATTGCTTCACTAAGAAATTTTCTAAAAAGCTGTTTCAGACCAGAAAGCTAAATTGCTTCACTAAGAATTTTTTTCTAGAAAGCTGTTTCAGAACAGAAAGCTAAGAAGTTGATTCACTAAGAATTTTTTCTAGAAAGCTGTTTCAGAACAGAAAGCTAAGAAGTTGCTTCACTAAGACATTTTCTAAAAAGCTGTTTCAGAACAGAAAGATAAGAAGTTGCTTCACTAAGATTTTTTTCTAGAAAGCAGTTTCAGAAAAGAAAGCTAAGAAATTGCTTCACTAAGAATTTTTTTTCTAGAAAGCTGTTTCTATACAGAAAGCTAAGAAGTTGCTATACTAAGAATTTTTCGAGAATCTGTTTCAGAACAGAAAGCTAAGAAGTTGCTTCACTAAGAATTTTTCTAGAATCTGTTTCAGAACAGAAAGCTAAGTTGCTTCACTAAGAATTTTTTTTCTAGAAAGCTGTTTCTATACAGAAAGCTAAGAAGTTGCTTCACTAAGACTTTTTCTAGAATCTGTTTCAGAACAGAAAGCTAAGAATTTGCTTCACTAAGAAATTTTCTAGAAAGCAGTTTCAGAAAAGCTAAGAAATTGCTTCACTAAGAAATTTTCTAAAAAGCTGTTTCAGACCAGAAAGCTAAATTGCTTCACTAAGAATTTTTTTCTAGAAAGCTGTTTCAGAACAGAAAGCTAAGAAGTTGATTCACTAAGAATTTTTTCTAGAAAGCTGTTTCAGAACAGAAAGCTAAGAAGTTGCTTCACTAAGACATTTTCTAAAAAGCTGTTTCAGAACAGAAAGATAAGAAGTTGCTTCACTAAGATTTTTTTCTAGAAAGCAGTTTCAGAACAGAAAGCTATGAAGTTGCTTCACTAAGAATTTTTCTAGAATCTGTTTCAGAACAGAAAGATAAGATGTTGCTTCACTAAGATTTGGATCACTAGATTGGGAATACATTGATCGCGAGATGCAGATTAAGCAACTTGTAAGAGTGAACTGTGGAAGTGTAGGGAAAACATCCCTGCAGATTTCTCTGAAAAAATAAAAGCAAGCAAGTGATATAGTATATTTGGTTGTTGAGGCTTCTGTGTAATTTTGCAGTAAATAAAGAAATTGTAATCAATGGCCATAAATGAAGAATGGTCAATGACCTTAACACAGTACTTTTTGTATAATAATGAAAAGTCTTTGTATTTAAGCCTGTGAAATTGCCCCTGTCTCCAATACACACACATACAGCTGACATTAAGATTACTGAGTGCAAACAAAACCATGCAAGCTCATGAAGCAACAAACCTCAAACTCGCCAAACAGGATTGGTTCACATCACTCCCCCTACACACATACACGCCTTTAAACACAGACTAACCAGCATGACTGATAAAATTAGAACAGTTTTTAAGGCCCAACCTGATCTTACACATCTTACACACTCATCACACACAAATCAACACAGCATCTCAGTTCCCATGACTGAGAATCTATCTTCAGCTGGACGCTTGAACAGCCTGATATTAGTATCTACACACATCCACCTTAATTCACTCACACAGCCAAGACATCACATGAATCCAATTAAAGCTGGTCCATTTCAACATGAGACAGTGCCGCCCCATTGGTTAATGAAGCTGTCCCTCATGTTCAGAGGCTGTTGTACTGCACATTTTAGGTTCCTTATATGTTACAGCAAACAAATGCACCAATCTTGGTTCACTCAAACACAGATCTGTGAAATGATTTAGTTGATCAGCCAAAACATACTTGGTGTCCAAACTTTACTTCACTTTTACTAATGTAGCTAACACGTTACAGAAGCTTACAACCCACCAATTAGCATACCAAATGCATTCCTAAATTAGCACACACTTGCCTTAACTTGTATTGAGTTGTCTTAGAAGGTTTCTGATCCTATGCGGCATACTAGACTGAACATTTAGGGCCGGTGATGAATATAATATCACAATACTTGAAGATACTGTCACCATCATATGCACCATGATATATTTTCTGAGATTCGATAAGAAAGAAACACTCAAATTTGATCAAAACTATGAATGCAAATCATTTTGATTTCAATTAATATCATTTATTTTCACTGCCACGAAAATCTGGTAATGACTATATCCACCACATGCTAAGAAAAGTGTATTGTGATGTAATGCATCACAATAATGCCCACCCCCATGTAGCATTATGGTCCAAAATTTTGCCTGTTTTTCTAAACGTGTTAGAAACCACATAAGCAAGTCTATTTGAGATTACTTAGCAACTCAAAGCGATCTGAGGCAAGTAGGAGCCGATTTGGACCTGCAGCCTACACTAATCAGTGGAGTATAAACTGTGCTATGTTAGCCTCATAACTCCTTAAAAAACCAAACTTCAGATATCATGCATTGACTGGCTGACTGACTCCTTTTGGGATGAGGAGAAAGCTGTATAAATTGAATTTTTAACCAGACTATCACTTTAATATCTTATATCATGTCACATGCCTATGAAAAATGAACAAGCTTATGTTCAACTTTCTCTTCGGTTCATAAAAGAGCTTGGCAAGTGTCTCGGTAGGTCTTTTCGATCAGTGTTAAAGCAAGACAGGGGTTGAATGTCAGTCTGATTACGGAAAGATCCCCCCACCGAAAGCAAGGCGAGGTATCAACCTACCTCAAGCCTCCTTAAATATTGATGAGGAAACTTGCCAAAAATGTAGGAGGCAAAGTGCTGCATCATATCTGAGGTGTGGTGGTGTAAGACACAAATTCTCGGTCCCACTTTTCTTGTGTTCTCCATTGAGAAAACTCAACCTCATAGTCATGTGAATGACGCTCCAGCGCTCTGCTCTTGTCTCTCCTCCTCAGGTCACACCCTGAAGCAGACCGTAACCGGTGCTCAAGAAAGGAAAAATGACAGGAAAACTTGCTGGCGAACGGGCAAGTTGGTGGTTGACTGTCAACACAGTGATCTGGAAGGCTCCTGGAAGTCAGCTTGACCTAAAAGACTGACTAACTTTGGTAAATTGTACATATTGAAGATGTGAGAGTACCAAGAGTACCAAGAGTACCAAGCAGAGGTGGGTTAGACAACAACTAGTTCATTTTACTTAGTTCCACATATTTTCTCTTATTTTTTTGCATAGATCTGTAATTTCTCGCTCTTTTCACATAATCATTTATTTCTTCTCAAGGACTCTTTATTATAGTAGGGCTGGTCAATTTCACCATATTTATGGTTATTGTGATCAATTGTGTCACGACTGTCACAGCATGCTTTTCTGAAATGCTGAATATAAATGACTGTATTCATAGTTTTTGATAGCACATTTTAAACAAGGCACTTTTCTTTTCCACAGTATATATTGTGATCTTGTACGTCATGAAATCGTCCTAAAGTATTGTGATACTACATTTGTGCAGGCGTTATATCGCCCACCTCTATATTACAGGCATTACCATTCAATCTGCTCTGTTAGTTCAGCTTCAGCCCCTCAGCTTTGAGCTTTTTTATCCATCATGTTATTTCAGAGGATCCCCAAACTATGTAAGTTACTGCTGAGAAGTTCTACCGCAGTTCTAAAGCCAAGTACTTGAGAGGTTTTTGGACCAGGCGTTCTAACAACTTATCCCGCTCAACATCAGCTGGTCCAACCGAGAGCGCGCCTGTCATTAATATAGCGTAGTAACTTAACAGCCAAGTGTTTTAAATGATTCCCTCTATCGCTAAAGTGGCTAACGCACTTGCTAACGCTCGCAGGTCTCCAAACGCCTCCGGTTGAACTCTCTGCCTTACCTTGAACAGGTGAGCCTTTCAAACAAGTGAGCCTTTCAAACAAGCGAGCCCACTTTCACGTCCCCCTCGCCCCAAGGACTCCGGGTTTTCTCAGTTTCAGAGAGTAAAAATCCCCGCTATAGCCTGGACTGAACGAAATTGTTGGGTTTTTTCCTCAAAAAGACCAACATTAACCGCTCGCTGAGCCGCGTCTCAAACCGCCCAACTGCCGAACTGACTCCGACGGGGGAGGGCCGGGGGGCTGGGGGCGGAGCCTCGAGCCAGAAGGCCGGGCGGTGATCACATATTCTTACTAGGCCCCGCCCTCCTTCGCTCTGATTGGCTAGCCGAGTCCCAGCTCTGGCGCTGGTAGGCCTGCTTGTGAGAATGAACTAACTAGCAAATCCTGGCGCAGTCGGAGCGCAGGAGCGGGGTGAGGGCGTGGGGGAGAGAACGCAGCTCGTTGCTAGGCAACAACATACAGTCATCGCCCTAATCTATAGGAGAAGCAGGAGTTGTTCAGTTGTGGACACTGTAAACACAATTGGGCTTATGGGTGGGATGGGTTCTTCTGTTGCAGACCCATATAGCTCACAAAGTTTGGGTTAAAGTTCAGTAGAGTGTGAACAGGAGCTTAAATAGAGTCAACAAACACCCTGAGATAGGTTTAAAGGGCCCATATCCTACCCCCACCAAAGCACCAAAGTTCAGTCATATATTTTCCTCCCGTATGGATCCCTTTCCTTTTTTTTCCTCTTTTACTGTGCGTTTATGTAAACGAGCTGTGCTCTGTGATTCTGTGAAGCAGCCTGGGCTGAAACACCCCGCCAGCATGAATAGACGTAACTGAACTGCTGAAGGCTGAGTATGTGAATATATGTAAATAAGGTGGTTTCTGTGACATCACAGATTCAAAATGGGCTGCTTTGGATGCTTGATTTCCACATATGGACTGTATGGGCTGAGAAATGAATGGTCTATCATGGAGCTTTAACCATAGTTACATACTACATCAACTCTTACCTTGAAAAATGAGTAATATTTGGTTTACCACCATATGGGCCCTTTAAACTTAGCACAGAGAATGAACGGGTATTAATAGTGTCTAGAGAGCTTAAACAACAAAACGCCTTTTAATAGAAGTCTAAAATGAATAAAATTCCATTTAAAACAAAGGAGGGTACTTAATGACATTATGGCTGTGTGTCTGAGAGAGAGAGAGAGAGAGAGAGAGAGAGAGAGAGAGAGAAAAACGAGGATTGCGTTTGAATCATTGATGATATTCTCCTGTCGAAGAGGTTCATGTTTCTGTGAAGCACACAGTGCAAACACACTTTGTCCCGTCCTCAAAAGAACTGTCCATGTGACCCTAATTAATCATAAACCACACTAATAAAGAATGCAGCTTGTCTTTTTGTGGCATATTAACATTCGCATACCTAACACCACATACACACACCCGGCGTTTGTCTGTTCTGTACATTAAGGTGTGTGTCTTTGTTGTCTATAAGCTTAAAAGGATTTGCAAACTGACAGTATAGAGCAAACAGAGAGCTGTAAGTGTTTTAGGTTTAGTAGTAGCGGGCACACTCAATGCTGGAATGATGTTACAGTCAGGTGAGTGTGTGTGTCTGTGTGTGTGTGTGTGGTAGACAGAGGAAGGGAGGGAGGGAATCAGGGAAAACCGGAAATTTGTGGGAAAGAGGGATGGTAAAGTAGGAGAAAGGTTAAAGGTTTGGCTGCTGCACCTTAAGGTGGGGTACAGTGACACCAAAGGGCATTGTTACCCCAGCCTGAAGGTTACTTTTTCATATATGTATATAGAGGGTGAGTTTTGTTTTATTTATTTATTTATTTTTCTGCTGTCGCAAGCCTCCACGATGCGGTGCTGAAGGCGGTGTTTGTTGTGGATTTTCTCAGCATACACAATTTGTTTTGAGATGACGCCAGAGATAAAAGTCAATAATAAAATAAAAAATAAAATAAAATAAAACAGTGTCCTGTGACTTTTGACTCACCCTGTATATATATATATATATATATATATATATACACACACACACACACACACACACACACACGTGCATATGCACTTATGCACTGACGTCCGTAATAGTTCCACATGTATAAAATACGTTACACGCAACATTCCTCTCAGTTCTTGCCAGAAGCATATTGATTCATGCAGAACTGATGTGGTCAATCAAGAGCGGCGCTTGATCTTCTCCTCTCTCTCTCAAGATGAAAGCTTTAAGTACTGTTTGTCTGATGGTGCCAGTGTTGGTTGCTAGGAGTCTAATTTTCTCTGTGTCTTCAAATCATTTTTTGAACTCCAGCTTTGTAAACTCCACTGTCACTTATTTTTCCTAGACTTTCTTCTTCCCGTTGATTAGATGGAAGATAATCTCCTTAGAAGTATCACCTTTAACCATGTTTAGCTTATGATAAAGAGATCTGAGAGGCAGCTGATGTGGTTTGGGCATTTGCTTGTGAATGTTAACTTGAATGTTAGAGTCACTTTGTACACATACTGTCAGTTTGGTGCAATAAAATAAACAACAGACACATTAAATACTATTAATGACAGTTTTGACTGGGATTTGAATGAACAAAAGGGTGGCCTGTGACCTCTGGTCTGATACTTATACCCATCATGAAGTCTAATAGGAGAATTACACTATTACTGTAGTAGGCTAAACCCCTTAAATGGCCAGGACCCACCAGTAGGCCCAACGTTTTATCACACACTCCTATAACCTAAGAACAGCTCAACCAGTTTGCATTGAAGTCCTTGTACGTAGTAAATAATACACCTCAGTATGTAACAAGAGGTTTTAAGAATATGACACTTATTACAGTCATTCGTGGCTTTACTGCTAATTAGACTGATCCTGTGACTACTACAGGTCCTTTGATGATGACACCTGTTTGTGGTTCCCTAGGCACCCTGACTCTAGAATGTTCTCTATTTAAGGTGTCAGGCTAAAGAGTTTTGTGAATTCACAGGTAAGTCTCCGAAAGGCCTTGACCAAAGGCAATTTTCAAAATCCAGATTACACCCTAAACGAGTATGTGGTTAATCAGTCGGGACATTTTGGGTTAGTTTTGCACTGAAGCTACAAGCCTAATGTAGCTAAGTAAAGCTTTCACCTTAACAGTTAGTATAATTAGCATTGGTATCGTGAGACTTTTAATATTTCGTTTTGTTTATGAAATTGTCTTGACAAACCAACTTACTTTCTTTGTTTAATTATTCTACACGTTCTTTGGATTCTTTTCAACTGATCACAGTTTTTGAGCTAGAACCACAAAGCTTTGCATAACTGTAGAGCCCATACAGGAATAGTGCACTTGTGCTTTTGGGACAGATATCACATGTTTTTCCTACAGCATCCATTCAAACCATAGGAAACGTAGAGCCAAAAGTTGAGAAAAATCCAATCTAAGTCCTACAAATGAGGACAGGGTGTATCTCCCACACTGCCCCTCATAGACATTACATACAGGCTCATGTACATACTTGTAATACCACCTGAGACTCCATGGCAATGGGCTAGCAAGACCTGAGCAACCACATGGAATAACATAGCAATGGCCTATTAACACCTTAGCAAACACTTGGAATACCATAGCAATGGCCTAGCAACAACTTAGTAACCACCTGGAATACCATAGCAATGGCTGGGCAACACCTAGAATGGCCTAAAATAGTAACATTTTAGCAACAATTCTGGAATACCATAGCAATGCAACACTTTAGCAATTATTTGGGATCATAATATTTTTGTTAAATGAATCACTTCAGAAATTCTATTTGATTCTATTGTTACTTAATCATTCAGTGCAGTTTGAGATCTGCTCGTAATGATTTAACCCTGCCGTTTGCACTATGCTAAGTGATATACAGAAGCTTCCGTTACTTGTCTGCTACATTAGACTTGTAGCTCCAGTACATAAACCAAGCAAAATTTCAACATCAACCATGTGTGAGCGAATACATTTGGGGTCAAAGGGGGAACAGTGTGAATCTAATTAGGTTATTTGTCATCATGTTTTTCTGTTCATGGATTTTAAGATTTTTCTTAAAAATGTTTGAATGTTTGAATGTGAAGCTGCGTCTAAGGAAGGGTTGTGTGTCTCTGTGTGTGAGAGCAGACTGCAACTGTACAGCCGGTATCAGTTAAGACACTTGAGACTGTTATCAATACTTAATCACCAACTGAAACTGAGAAAGTGAGAGAGAGGGAGGGGGAGAGAGCGAGAGAGAGAGCGAGAGCGAGAGCGAGAGAGAGAGAGAGAGAGAGAGAGGCTGATGTAGTCTGATGTAGAGTTTGGGCAAGTGGGTAAGTAGAAAGGAAAAAAGAGGGGAAAGAAAGAGAAAGTGAGAGAGGATGGTAGAGCGGGGTTTGAAAGCAGCAGAAGGGGAGGTTAAGTTAAAAAAACGAAACAGAATGAGATAACAGGAGTAGGTGTAGGGGTGTGTGAGGGAGAGGGAGGGAGAGGGAGGGAGAGGGAGAGAGAGAGAGAGAGAGAGAGATGTATGTGAAAGAAAACAGAATAGTATCATTACACAATGTACTTGCATATATATATATATATGTGTGTGTGTGTGTGTGTGTGTGTGTGTGTGTGTGTGTGTGTGTATAAAGTGCAGTCAAATGCAGACTTTAGATATTTGCTATGATTGTATTATGACCACATGGCATTACTAGAGATGGCCACATGTGAGCAGTTAGATTCCACTGTTTTAAAGTGTCCCAAAGTCTGACATAAACAACGGTCACCAACGAAATACATATTTTTTACAATTGTGTAAACTTTGTGTTTTAATGAAAAAAAGATGTTCTTATGCATTTAGCTATTTGAAGCTGTGCTTGCCAGTCATGTACTGGTTCTGCCCAAAATGAGCTAAAATTGTCACTACCGAAACTTTTGGTAGTTTCAGCAGGTGTTATGACTGTTTTGGTGATGGCAAAATGGAATCATTAATCTCTCTCACACACACACACACACACACACACACACACACACACACACACATACACACACACACACACACACACACATTTTCTAAGCCACTTCTCCCTCAGGGTCATGGGGGCGGCTGCTGTAGCCTATCCCAGCGGTCATTGGGCTGAAGGCAGGAAACACCCTGGACAGATCACCAGTCCGTTGCAGGGCAGACAGACAGACATACACAGCCACACACACACTCACACATAGCGGTAATTTAGCATGTCCAATTGGCCTGACTGCATGTCCTCAGACTGGGAGGAAACCGGAGAACCTGAAGGAGACCCACGCAGACGTTGGGAGAACATGCAAACTCCACACAGATAGGACCCTTGTCACCGGCTGGGGAGGAATCATTAATCATTCATTTTACTAAAGCAAACAAACAAAATAATTAAAGTGCAGAGTCAATCAAAGTCAGTCAAAAGTCTGAAATGGGTTTGGAACGCTGACCAGTTTGATAGGTCATCATATATATGATACATATGAACATTACATGTAGGTACTTCTGTGTTTGTAACACATATTCGACATATTATTGTAACATATAGCTTCTTACATGCACACACTGAACACAGTGTTTAAAAACTCCTGCAGCGCAATGAGCGTAGAAACAGTGCTCATAATGCCATGCCTGATAGGTGTATGTAATGTATATGGAATATAATGTTACATATAGGTACTTTTATATTGCCGCCGGTCAAAGAAAAACATGCATCTCCATTTTTTTTTTAATTGTTACTATTCTATTTTTCTAGTGCAGCACCAGTCATTTACATTGTGTGAAAATTTCCTGAAGCTTGGACCAATAGAAATGCTCCAAAAACATCTGGAATAAAATCACAATGAAAATAAAGAACGCTTTTGCCCTTTTGCTGTAAAGTTATTTTGGAGATACTTGTTTTCTTCGGATAACATCTATATATATATATATATATATATATATATATATATATATATATATATATATATATATATATACACACACACACACACAGTGACCTTATATATATATATATATATATTGCATCTAGTCTCCCTCATTCAGGACACACAGATACACATAGATATTTACATATAGTCAAGTATCTCCAAAACTTTCTCAGAAAATACATTTTAAAAGCTTTTTTTCCAAAATTGACCATTTCTATTGGTCAGTTCCCCGTCAGTCCTCCAAACAAAGGCTGGACACAAAGAGGGTATCACTGACATTATGTTCTCCTTCAAACCACCAGAAAGACCTGTCAGGCCACCAAAACTGTCCCCACCTTGATAAACAGCCCTTAAAGCTTTCATCTTTGAAAGAGGGGAGGAAATCACTCCTGACTCAGATCTGCCCACCCACAGTCATCCTTCCACTGGAAGTCTGAAAGGAGGCGTAGCCATCACGAAGCCTTTAATGAGAAAAGGAGAGATGAAACCAAACAAAGCAGCTGCTGCTGTTCTCAGAACAATGGACTGACCACCCCAGAGTCCAGACCTCAACATCACTGAATGTGTTTGATTACTTGGACTGTGAGAAGCGGAAAGGAACCTAAATATAAGATAGCCTGTATGTTTTGGTGCTCGGTGCTACAGAATAAACGAGGTATTCATTGTTTATTTAACAAATGCGCGATTCAGTGAAATATTATTGGTCCTGCCAAAGCCGAAGCTTCTCAAAGCTGTACATCTTTATTTCATGGCATGCCTCTTTTTTCCCACGACCAATCAGAGGCTTTGTCATGTAGCATTTTCGTCCGCAGAGCTCGCCTAGCTTCCATGTGCACGACACAATTTTATGTTAAAAATATATTTTTCAGGTTTTTTTTCAGATACTGGAAAATGAAAAACTTCCAAAAAGGTTGGGACGGTATGTGAAATGTAAACATAAAGTAGTAATTTGTACATTTACTTTGAGCTATATTTAAACAAAAACAGTACAAAGACAAGATTTAATATATGCTAATTCTGTAACTGATACCTGCAGCAAGTTCCAAAACCTGGGGCAGGTTCAGCCAAAGACAGGGAACATATATATGCAACTATTTTAACTGCACTTTTCAAGCCAAAGCTAGTATGACATTGTCTGGGGCCAGTTGTGGGCTGGAGGAACTGGCCCTGTAACCAGAAGGTTGCCAGTTCGATCCCCAGTGCTGACAGTACATGACTGAAGTGTCCTTGAGCAAGACACCTAACCCCCAATAGCTCCCTGGGCGCCATGGATAGGGCTGCCCACCGCTCCGGGCAAGTGTGCTCACTGCCCCCTAGTGTGTATGTGGTGTTTCACTTCACGGACAGGTTAAATGTGGAGGTGGAATTTCCCCGTTTGTGGGATTAAAATAGTATCACTTAACATTGCACTAATAAATCAGCAGACACAGCTCAGGTAGTGTTTCATGTAATGCTCAGTCTCAGTAGACTGCAGTGTTCTCTGTATCCACCCTGTTTAGTGTTGCCCTTCTGGCGTCATTCATAGGGACGTGTTTTGTTGTTGTAGGAAACACAACACATAAAATCTTTACACTGCGTGTGTGTGTTTCACACCCAAGGTGAACTTACTTTGTTTACAGTGCAGGGTGTGTTTGGCTTCTGACGTCAAAATCTGCCTTCTCTTCTCGATTGATTAAAAAAGCTTAATCCCAAAAGTAAAAAAATGAGCGTCCTAATTTCATCAGCTGCGTACATTCACTCTCAGACTAGTTTAAACTGTTGTAAAGTAGTGAAAAAAATATGTATAGACATAGTTGAGTGAGGCATTACACTGTTAGAAATAAACGTACCCAGCAGGTACATAACACATTCATGAAGGAACAAACAATGTAAGTGTACCCTCGCAGGTACAACAATGGTTTTAAGGTAAAATGAGTTTTTCCTAGTGGAAAAATAGTTATTTTTACCTTTTCATAACCAAATGCATTAAATCAGAACATTCAAATAAAAGCCTGGAGATGAGACGGGGTGTTTGGAGAAAATATGAAGCTTAGAAAAGTTATGTTCCCTGACTAAAGGTACTGGGATGTACCCCTGAGGATACCAGCACAGTGATAAGAGGGGTACTGCCCCAGTGACAGGGTCCTACCTTTTTTTCTGAGAGTGTAAGAGGTCATAAGGAGATGCCTGTGAAAAGTAGTCGATTGTCGTTAAAATGTGAAATAGTGGCATCTAGTGGCCAAAGGCATGAACTGCACTTTATGGTTATTGAGATCAGAAAATGCAGGTCTGAAATCAGGTCAAACCTGCTTTAAGTACATTCTATTTATGGATATATCCAAGGCAAAGTCTGGCCTTTTCATTCTGAGTAACCAGATAAACATAACACCTCTTAAAGGGGAATCACAACAAGTGGAAATTGTTGGAAACTGCTGGAACTGCATGACCCAAGTGTATATATATATATATATACATACATAAGTATATATGAATTTCAGTAGTGACTGTTTCAATAGCAACACGTTCAGCTCATTTTTAACACAGGCTAGCAGTAACACTAGCTTTGAACAGTAGTACAGGTATAACATCATAATCATTTTCATTACAGCACAAAATTGACATAATTCCAGAAAATAAGTCCTTTGGTAGTGACCGTTCTTAATGTTACACGCTGATTGCCAAACAGGAGCCTCCCAGTAGAAAGTACCTTCCAAATGATGATTATATATATATGCTTACTTTATTACTATCTCTATTAATGTCTTGAATTTACATAGATCATAACACAGCCCTTGTAAATAAATTTTTTACTGTGTGACCAAACTTCAGCTAATTCAGTAGAATGGCATATAGTTGCACTGTAGATGCTGGGACCTCTGGTTCCTATCACCACCACTGTGAAGAAATCTGAGTTGCTAAGTTTCTCCACAGTGAACCGTTTCCCTTTAAACCACTCTAAATGACTTTGTTTACGTCACAACATGCTGAAATTTTGAAAAAGCAGTGGAACTTCCCTTTAATGAAAATCTATTTGTAAGGTGTAGTTCAAAGCTGCACCACTAGATGGAGACAGATCCTTATTTTTCAGACTTGGGTTAAACGCCCTTCCAATCTCTGTGTAAAAACCTATACTGTAACTTTAAATGGTACATTTTTTGCAACTGAGCTGATAATCACACTCACATAGAAATTCACTGAAAGGACGGAAAAATCAATTCATAAACCATTTACATACAATGAAGCACAGGATGATCACCCTACGACAGAGAGACAATGACGTGCAAGACTACAGTACTGTACTTAAAAGTAGTGTTACATGCTGATAATTGTATCATAACTTTTTAAAACATTCATTTAACTACAGTTTTAAACTTTTTAAAGTGTATGTCCAGTTATATCCATCGATATCCAGTTTATCCAATTATCCGCCGATCAAACGGTGACGTCCGCCAGCGTCACCATTTATAGACAGATGGTAAGAATTTTATTAACTTTTACTTGTGCATCTCGTAAATTAAAGTGGAATTATTTGCCCCCTTTTTAGACGGAATGACTTACACTTACTAGACAAGACTGAGACCAGGAGTGCAATGAACAAGACAAGACTAGACTAGGAGTCTCAAGACAGGACAACGACCGAAATAAAGAGACTGAGGCCCTACCACTTAGCCCCTAGCCCTCTGTTTCGCTCGTTGATTAGGGTGTTAGGGTGTTCCGACTTTTGTTGAGATAGAAGGGCAGGGCGAAGCGTTAGGCCTACGTGACCCTCCAAATGGAGGGTTTTCAGAGGCTTGTGTTATGAGTGTTATGAGAAAAAAAACAACAAGATGGCTCGGTAGCAAGCTAACTTACTTTCCCATTCCACCTTAAATAGTCCAGCACGGTTGACGCCTGAAGCGCCAGAATGTAACTGCTGCACCATTTAAGGTGGAACTGGAAAACTCTAACAAGAAGCTGGTGAATATCTGACTTCAGCTTCGTATCACCAAAGAATGAATGGAGGGTGATAATGAATAATCTTCTTATTCCCCCTCTTTGAAGGCATACGATGCCCTAAATGTAACTAAAGCCCAACGGTGAGGAGCTGAATTTTCCCCTTCTCTGCTGTCACTGAAGACGACCCGGGTCGCCCACAGAGCAGCGCTAGTAGCTGTTAATGAAGTGATGTGGTTTTTTTTGTTTTGTTTTTTTTATTTGAGGGTTGTCCCATTTCATAGGGCAAGATTTCAATCACTACCACTAACTCAGGCCCAAAGAGTTAGGGTGACACTCACAAGGGGTAGAGGTAAAAAGAAGAAATGGGATTGGGCCTGAGACAAGACTGAAACCAGGAGTGCTGAAATCGAGACAAGACAAAGAGTAGTAGTGCTGAAATGGGGTGCCAGGACCAAGACCGGATTGAGACCAGGAGTGCTGAGACTACTGTTATTAGCTGGTCTGCTTACCTCATTATAGCAAATAACACTAGAAAATGAAGAGGATGACATGCTGATTTGAAGACAGTGGTTGACTAGCCTTTCCAAGCGATAGCATTAGGTAATAAAAAGTGAGTTATTAGCAGTTTTCAGAAATAAAAGAACATCACTGGATTTGCAGTCAGCTTTTCCTCCTTCCCTTTCTGGAAGAAGGCGATGTTATCGGTCTGAGTGTGAGTGTCTGTCTGAAAATGAGTACAGTTAGAGACTGTGGCTTGTTTGTTGATCTTCAGTTTGTGCTACTTACCCTCTAGTCCAGAGGTCACTAATAAGCGGATCACAGTCCGAGTCCAGACCCAGACGCTGTCCAAGACCTATAACCAATAAACTATGGGGAAATATTTCATTTCGACGGGTTGGTCCTATTTCAATCAGCATAACTTATCTAGCCTTTACGGTACCATGTAGCGGCCTGGGAGACTCACAGACCAATCGCATGTATTGTACACGTCACACGCTACTCATCCAATCAGATCTGTGCATTACAATGAGCACCGAGACTCCAGTGAGTGACGCACACACAGGGGAAGGACGAGGAGAGAAACAGCAGTCGGAGAAGAAAGTGAGTCAGAGGGAATTTATTTCACATGGCGTGATCTAGAAAGAGAAAACTGACAATAGATTTTATTGAAATGTTACTGAATTGTACTTAATTTGGGGCGGCACGGTGGCGTGGTGGGTAGCGCTGTCGCCTCACAGCAAGGAGAGTCTGGGTTCGATTCCCCGGCCGGGCGACCAGGGCCCTCTCTGTGTGGAGTTTGCATGTTCTCCCTGTGTATGCGTGGGGTTCCTCCGGGTTCTCCGGTTTCCTCCCACAGTCCAAAGACATGCAGTCAGGCCAATTGGACATGCTAAATTGCCCCTAGTTGTGAGTGTGTGAGTGTGTGAGTGACTGTCTGTGTCTGTCTGTCTGCCCTGCAATGGACTGGCGACCTGTCCAGGGTGTATCCTGCCTTCCGCCTGATGACTGCTGGGATAAGCTCCAGCGACCCTGACGGAGAAGCAGCTTTGAAAATGGATGGATGGATGTACTTTATTTGACTTGACATTCAGTTGTTGACTGTATAAGATGTTGATATAGCTACTAAGACACTTCAGTAAACAGCATATGGCACAGAATCAAGACGCAAATTAGACGTTATGATGTTCCAGACATTTGCCTGAGGAAATTTTCTCTAACTGGACCTTATTGAATTTTAATGAACTTCCCCTGCTTTAGTCCATCACCAGCAGTTAATTTCTGTCCACAGAACTGTTCTTGACTAGATGTTTTGGGTTTTTGGATCACTCTCCACCTAGCAGTGTCCAGCAACACCACTGTGTACGATACACTTGGGATAGGCTCCAGCACCCCCTGCGACCCAGAAGGAGAAGCGGCATAGAAAATGTGTGTGTGTGTGTGTGTGTGTGTGTGCACATCAGTGCCCCCTGGTATTTAATAGGGGCAATGCCTCTGTTTCAGTTTCATTTTAAGGCTTTTTCTATCCTATCCTAACCTATGCTATCCTATCCTTTCCTGTCCTGCTTTCACAGACCTATTCCTCCTAATAGACAGCCACACATTTAACTCACTCTCTTCATTGTTCTCCACCATCACTGCGGGATTTTATTTAGCGAGTTTTCATCTACATGAAAAGAAGCAGGTAAGAATGTGTCGGTCTGGGATTTTTAAAAATTCCAGCCTTCTTCAAAAATCACTCTTAAAATTGATATTTTGCAATATTTTTAATATGAAGTCAAGTCATTATAAGTTGTATACGCTGGAACGAAATGTTGTTCTTCAGGCCCCATGGTGCAGCGCACAACAGTGGCACATTAAAGACTGCATAAAATGCAGATACACAACAGTGTGAAACAAGTGTTGAGCATTCAATAAATACTCCAGACAACAAACATACAGGGCAACTAAATGGCAACACAAGACACTAAATGCTCAGAACAATACAAATACATGACAAAAACTATAGCAGCATTGAAAGATTAAGATCTAAAGAATTTAAATGGCAGGTGTGTCATGGTGGTTAAGGGGTGTAGTCAGTCTTCTATGAATATATGTAACACTGGTTAACACCACTGAACTTGTTTTGCCTGTCTCAGTCACATAGTCAATTCCGAAAAAGTTGGGACAGTAAGTGAAATGACAAAAAAACCCATTAGTAAACTCATCATTTCATCATTTACCTGATGAACTTCATCGTTTTTTGTTAATATATGCTCGGTCAAAAATTTATGCCTGCAACATGTTCCAAAAAAGTTGGGACAGGAGGATGTATTATACCACTGTTCCTTTTGACAGCACTTAATAATCAGTTTGAGGACTGAAGACATAAACAGATCCAGTTTTTCAAGTGGATTGTTTTGCTGTTCTTTTGTTAAACGTATCTTCAGCAGAGTCTTTGTTTTGAGCTTAACAAGATGCACATTTTCAATGGGAGAGCGTTCTGGACTACAGATAGTCCAGTTCTAGTCCAAATGTTTAAAACGTGATCCCAGTTGGATTTTTACAGATGCGTCTTAGTCTGGACACTCTGGCTGCTCAAATCAGGTTTCAAAGTATCTTTCAAACAACAACAATCTCAGTTCCAGACTGACAGAAGTGCTGGAGCTCGAAAAGAGCACCACAGTTCATGTTTATGTCATGTTTAAGAGTTTGGATGGCGAGATGATGCATCTCCATCTCTTCTGCACCCATGTTTGAAATCGAGTGAAGCTACGTATTTACTGACATCTACATTGTGACCACAGCAACCTATGCAGATAGATTGGTAATGTCTGGATACACAAATCTGATCTGATCACTTACAAATAATAGGGTCCCAAAGGCATATAAGCCATGATCTTACATTTTTTAAAGTTATTTCTTGCGTGCACCTTATTGAAGATAAACCACATTTGTGTTTGTAAATGGAAGGAGATAAAAAGGAGATAAAACTGATAAAGTACTGTTGTGCTTTCAATCTCATTTTGCAGAAAAAGCAACCATGGTTGCAATGTTTTGTTCATTTTGAACATTGAACCAAATGGAACATGCTGATTCACAGTATAAGCTGAACTGTCCATCAAAACCTCGTTTATTTTGTACGTCATGTGAAAACATGCATTGTAAACTATATATAAATGATGAAGGAACTTGTACTGGTCCAATATCCATCCATCCATTTTCTAAGCTGCTTCTCCGTCAGGGTCGCGGGGGGGGGTGCTGGAGTCTATCCCAGCAGTCATTGGGCGGAAGGTAGGATACACCCTGGACAGGTCGCCAGTCCATTGCAGGGCAGACAGACAGACACAGACAGTCACTCACACCTAGGGGCAATTTAACATGTCCAATTGGCCTGACTGCATGTCTTTGGACTGTGGGAGGAAACCGGAGAACCCGGAGGAAACCCACGCAGACACGGGGAGAACATGCAAACTCCACACAGAGAGGACCCCGGTCGCCCGGCCGGGGAATCGAACCCAGGCCACCCTCGCTGTGAGGCGACAGCGCAACCCACCACGCCACCGTGCCGCCTACTGGTCCAATAATGCTTGCTAAATTGTTATGAAATTTATGTGCATTAATGGGTTCCTTTTCCTATTAAGTTATCATTTTTAGAAATGCAAGATTTATTTCAAGAAACATGTAACGTAAATCAACAGAGTGGTTCTATGAATGTGCCTTCTACCATTCAATAAAGCCGAACTTGAGTAAAGAACATCATTCAGGTGGAGAAACTTAAGAATCTGTGACCTCAAATATAAACTGTATGTAGCACATGTAGCATTTAGCATATATCAACCAGCCATAAAATGAAAACCTCCTTGTTTCTACACTCTTTGTCCATTCGATCAGCTCCACTTAACATATAGATGTACTTTGTAGTTCTACAGTTACAGACTGTAGTCCATCTGTTTCTCTGCATACTTTATTAACCCCTTTTATCCTGTCAAGACCACCGGAGAGAAGGTATTATTTGGGTGGTGGGTAATTCGCAGCACTGCAGTGACACCGATATGGTGGTGTGTTAGTGTGTGTCGTGCTGGTCTGAGAGGATCAGACACAGCAGAGCTGCTGGAGATTTTAAATGCCTCAGTGTGACTGCTGGACTGAGAATAATCCACCAATCAAAATTATCCAGCTAGCAGCATCATGTGGGCAGCATCCTGTGATCACTGATGAAGGACTAGAGGATGACCAACACAAACTGTGCAGGAGCAGAAGAGCTATCACCTTTGACTTTACATCTACAAGGTGGACCAACAAGGAGGAGTGTCTAATAGAGTGGACAGTGTTTAAAACTCCAGCAGCACTGCTGTGATTCACTCGTACCACCACAATACACACTGACTCGTCACCACAGCGTTGCTGCAGGGCTGAGAATGAACCACCGCCCAAATAGTACCTGCTCTGTGGTGGTCCTGTGGGGATTCTGACCACTGAAGAACAGGGTAACAAGGGGTTGGTATACAGTGTATACTACAGTATGTATACAGTGAAACAGATGGACCACAGTCTATATGGTAAGTGGAGCTGATAAAATGAACAATGTAGAGACAATGAGGTGCTTTTAATGTTATGGCTGATGGGTGTGTACATTGTATTTACAATTAGCACGCATGCTTTAGTGTACCAGTCAGTCAGACGTTACTTTTTACTTCGAGGCCCATACGCCTACCATTTTTTAATTAAGGAATGACATGAAGGGATCCTTGTTTTTCATGATATAGTAAGCCAGTCATCATTTCTTCCTTTATCATCCTGTCCTTCTCAAAATCATCCAGCCACACAAATTCTTCCTCCTACGCCACTCTGAACTTTCTAACGTGATTGTCTTCTGATTCTTTTTTTTTTGTCAGTACTGGCAGTAAAAGCCATATTTTAATAACCCAGCCATCCCAGCAGGCCTATAAGACATTTCTGGGAATTCTATCAAATTGTACTAGCAACATTAACATAATCACACTTGAAATCTTCATGATTTGGTGAAATTAGTTCTGCGACTGTCCAAACTAGCTCTCACACAGAAGAGGACAAGTCATTTGCTTGTTATGACTGATGGATATTTAGGAAAGTGTCAAAATTCAAGGGCCAGCTCTAGCTTTTTACAAAGGCCTCAGATCTTAATTAGCTTGTTAGGAATATGGCTTCCTCACAGCCATCATTAGGAAAGGCCCGATGATGCAAATTTCAAAGCTTTATGAATACTCTGACTAACACTAACACTATTCCAACAATCCACAGCCATGGGCTCCACTCAGCAGCTGCCTAGCACTCTGAAAATTAAAATAGCTGATGCCAACAAAGCAGGAGAAGGCTAAAGGAGATAGCGAACAATTTTCAGGCAACTGTATCCTCAGTTTGTCATGTAATTAAGAAATGGAAGTTAACAGAAACTGTGGAGGTCAAGTTGAGCTCTGGAAGACCAACAGAACTCTGCTAGAGAGCTGATCGTTTGATTACTAAAAAGGCAAATTAAAAACCCACCGTTTCACTGCAAAAGACCTTCAGGGAGATATATAGATAGTAGATAGATGATAGTATAACACCTGCACAAATATGACCTTCACATCAGAAGAAACCATTCCTGCATCCTCATCACAAAATTCAGCATCAGATGTTTGCAAAGGAGCATCTAATCATACCGGATACATTTTGGAAACAAGTCCTATGGACAGATTAAGTTAAAATAGACCATTTTGGCTGTAATGAGCAAAGGTATGTTTGGGAGCCGAAATCCATGAACAGAAGACCTCTCGAACTGTTCAGCACAGGGTGGATCGATCATGCATTGGGTTTGTGTTGCACCCAGTGGGCCGGGGAACATTTAACAGGTAGAAGGAAGAATAGATTCAATTAAATATCAACAAATTCTGCCAGAAAAAAGCTGAAGATGAAAATAGGATGGCTTCTTCAACAGGATAATGATCCTAAACACACCTCAAAATCCACAATGGACTACCTCAAGAGGTGCATGCTGAAGGTTTTGGCATG
The DNA here is from genome assembly GCF_015220715.1 of Pygocentrus nattereri. Classification (NCBI taxonomy): domain Eukaryota; kingdom Metazoa; phylum Chordata; class Actinopteri; order Characiformes; family Serrasalmidae; genus Pygocentrus; species Pygocentrus nattereri. Next base: position 12,233,470 of record NC_051232.1, read on the forward strand.
GCCCTCACAGTCCCTGACCTAAACTATTGAATCTGTGAATGGACCTCAAAAGAGGAGTGCATGCAGGATGGCCCATGAACCTCCTAGAACTAGAAGCCTTTAGCAAGGATAAATTGGCAAAAGCTCCCAAACAAGAACGGAAAGATTCTTAGCTGGCTAGAAAAGGCATTTATAAAACTCAAACCTTTGGTTCGGGCCCTTTTTTCTTTTTGTTATTTTGAAATGGTAAAAGATGGAATAAAGAAGACATTTTGCTTAATACATTAAATAAATGTGTCATCTGTAACTTTATGCCGGTAACAGAGATTTTGATTGAGGAGCCCAAGCACTGTTCAACTGACCCACAGTTGGAGACACTGTACACAAACAAACACAGAAACACACACAAATGCGCGCACACACACACACACGTGCCCAAACACACATGCACAACACATACAAACACATGCACAAATACACACAGACACGCACAGGCATACACGCACACACACAAACATACGTGCACACACATTCATGAATAAACACATGCAAACACAATGACACACATGCACATACATTTACAAACACATATACACAAACACACGCAAATGCACACACACAAACTCCCATAGACACACATGCACAAATATAGATTTACAAACACACACACACACACACACACAAAGACACACACAAATTCCCATAGACACACATGCACAAATATAGATTTACAAACACACACACACACACAAAAACACACACAAACAAAGATGCACACACATGCACAAAGGTGCACACACGCAAAGTCACATGCATAAATGCACATACACATTTGCAAACACACAAACACACTCCTCATTTACAAACACACACACACAAACACACACACAGAAATACTCCTATGCTCCTATTTCTGTTCCTGGTTTCTATGTGAGTAAGAATTCCCGTCCTGTGTTGTCTGTAATGGGGCCGTTTATATTTGTAATTGAAAGCTAACTATTATCACGTTTCATCAAATGCTCATTCGTGCCTGAGTCACATCACGGCCACTGAAAAGTTGATTTAATTAAAGATTTATTCTCTCTCTCTCTCTCTCTCTCTCTCTCTCTCTCTCTCTCTCTGTGAGCAGGTGCACAAGGACAGTCTCTCATCCGTGAGAATGTGGCCATCCTGAGACATCCCATCATGCACTTCTGTACACACTTTTGTTCTCCTCTCTCTGTTGCTAAATTAGGTCTCGCTCGATTCTTCTGTACTTCTTCACTGCACACTTCTGCCCTTCTTTTCATTCCTTATTCTTTCTTCTCCACATTCCTACAGTGTGCAGCCTTTGTGTGTCACTGAATAGTTATTAAGCTTAATACATGCTGACCTATAAAACGGGCCTCATTTTGTGATGTTGAATTTATTAAAACGGACAGATAGATCCTATTTGGTTACTAAGGTTGGGATAAAGTTACACATTATTCATTTCATTTACAGTCAAAACAGCCATTAACAAAATTTTCAGGAGATCACTGAGAGTAGAGAGAAAACAATCCACTTGCGTAAAGAAGTCAAAGGAAAATAAGCATAAAAAAACAGGAGTTTCCAAAACCGGAGTTCAAAAAATGACTAAGAGATTGAGAGAAAACGGGATTCCATCACTCCAGCAAGACCTGGTAGGCCCCTGAACCTGTCCCACCAGATAAACAGCACTTAAAGCATCCACCTGTGAGAGAGAGGAGAAAATCAAGCTCCACTCTTGATTCAGGTCTGAAAAATGACACAGGTGTTTCTGTCCATCCTTCCACTGTGAGAAGACAACTCAACACTATGAGTCTGAAAGGATGTGTAGCTGCCAAGAAGCCGTTACTAGGAAAAGGAAATATAGGACAGGGGAAAATTTTTAAATCAAAGAAGCTGTCCAGACCTCAGTGCAGATCTTAACATCACTGAACATGTTGGGGACTGTTTGAATCCTGAGAAGCAGAAAATACAACTTCTGAGTCTGAACTGGAAATATATCCCAATATCCCTGCAGATTTCGTCTGAAAACAATGGAAGCTGTAATTAAGGCAAAGGAGTGGACAATTGTAAACCGGATGTATATATATATATATATATATATATATATATATATATATATATATATATATATATATATATATATATATATATATTTATATATATATATCCATCCATCTTCTAAGCCGCTTCTCCGTCAGGTCAGGTATATATGTATGTATGTATGTATATTCAGTTTTTAACATTTGAAAATGCCTGTTGCCCTTTACATTGTGAGTGAATTTCATTCAGTGTGTTTAAATGCACTCAATAATCCGATCATAATCAGCATGTATACTCTTACTCTGCATGTATACTCTTACTCTGATTTCTTTCAGATTTCTCAGTCTGTGCAAAAACAGGCCATAAATAAGCAAGCAGTGTTGCCATAAGAAGGCAGCAAAACACTTTTGCGATGACACTGAAACTTCTAGGTGAAGTATGTTTTTTAAAAAGCTGTCATGAAGTTTGGGATTTATATTACGTTTACGTCTCGTCTTCTTCTGTGAGGTTACTGGTTGGTTGCAAAGCAGAAATCTGATTACTGCCTGATTCATGTAGAGCCAGAGTTTCCCCCATTATCTGATTCCCCATCATCTCTCAAGTGCATTTAAATGCATTGATCAGATTACTGACAAAATCTGATTTTCTGAAGTTATTGGATTATATTATATATATATATATATATATGTGTGTGTGTGTGTGTGTGTGTGTGTGTGTGTGTGTGTGTGTGTGTGTGTGTATAAAACATATCTGACATACCTATGATCACACATCCTTTAAAATAGCATGTGTGGGTGTGGGTGTTGGCGCACATGTACGTGTTTTAGGACTTCTTCTTTCACTTTCCGTTCTGTCTGGCTGCTGTGCCATCTGTTCTTACACTAAAACTCTCACATCTCTTTTCTAGAGAAAAGTACACACATGCAGTCAACTCTCTTTTCCTCCTTCCCATCCACACCTGCCCACACAGAGACAAGGTAAAGTGTGTGTGTGTTCAGAGAGAGAGAGTGAAGAACAGTGTGAAAGCTGAGGGACCTCGCTCTTGCCTCCGTCTCAGGCCTCATCTTGCATTTTTAATGCGATTTTAAATAATGCAGAAGAGCCCATGGCCAGAACATATCCTTACTATTCTGTGAGTGTGTGTGTGTCTGTGTGTGTGTGTGTGTGTGTGTGTGTGTGTGTGTGTGTGTGTGTGTACTCTTCAGTCTGTCCGAATTCTGTGTACACATCTATATGATTCATTGCATTATTCCTTCTCTGTAAACATTCCAAAGTGTAAGAAACTGACAAAACAGCTCAGAATTGGCAGAACATTGACTAAATACAGGTACCAAAGGGTCCTGGTTGCAATTACTCAAACATAAAAACCCTTTTTACCTCTTTGAATGGGTTTGTTGCGGTCTAAAGAACGATAACAAGCATACTCACAGCATTCTGGGACCTTGTAGCCAAGCAGTTCAGTAGCAGTGTAAATTTAAGAATAGTTTGAATGGGTGAATGTTAGGCTTTTAACTGTAGAGGACCTGGGTTAGATATGCAATACATCACTTACTCCATCAAGAACATAAGAGCACAAATTGAGTTGATTATTGCACCCACCACCTAAACTCTGCATGGTTAAATAACCCTCATAGTCTCTCTTGTGTCATCATCTTTGTGTCCAATCACGGAAAATAAAATTTTGATGCAGCGCGTAAACACTGTTAGATCCTGTTTACACCTGGTCACTTCATGTGACTAGTATCTGGATTGTATCCTGATAAGATTTTACATGCATCTACACTTGGTAGTCAAATCCAGTGTCTCCAGTTAGTCGGACTGAAAGCCGATTGCTGTGTGGGACAGAATATGCTAATCCGCTTATTACACGGAAACCAATTATCAATTGTTTATCCATTCAGCCTCTTTATCTACAGTTTGTTATGCACAGTAGTGTCTGTCCATATTGATGTTTTGTCCAGCCCCCAACCATGTGTGTCCTCCATGGTTGTCTTCCTTGCAGATGCAGATCACGTGTCCAGTGATGTACTACATGAGGAGGAGTTGCGGCTGTATGGTGAGGGGTTTTGGTTGTACTGGGAGGAGTTTTGGTTATACTGGGAGTAGATTCAGTTGTACTGGGTGGTGTTTTGGTTGTACTGGGAGGAGTTTTGGTTATACTGGGAGTAGATTCAGTTGTACTGAGTGGTGTTTTGGTGGTACTTGGGGGAGGTTCATTTGTACTGGGAGGAGATTTGGTTACACTGGTAGTAGATTCAGTTGTACTGGGTGGTGTTTTGGTGGTACTGGGAGGAGTTTTTGGTTATACTGGGAGTAGTTTCTGTTGTACTGGGTGGGGTTTTGGTGGTACTGGGAGGACTTGCGGTCATACTTGGAGGGGTTTTGTGTATTGGGAGGAGTTGTGGTTGTATTGGGAGGAGTCACGGTTGTACCAGGAGGAGCTGTAGAAGTACTGGTAGGGGTTTAATTTGTACTGGGAGAGGTTTAATTTGTACTGGGAGAGGTTTAAGTTGTACTGGGAGGGGTTTTGGTTGTCAAATGTGTCTTGGAGAGATGGATGCATTTACACTGCTATAACATGTGCTTCAAACGCATCTCAGACCACCTCCTGTTTTAAATGCATCTTGGGTGCATTTACACTGGAATTTTAATATGATTTGGCTTTATCCAGATATAATCCTGATACTCAAGACACAATAAGCCTGTTTTGAATTCATTGTTTTTGTGAAGGGCGGCACGGAGGCGTGGTGGGTAGCGCTGTCGCCTCACAGCAAGGAGGTCCTAGGTTTGATTGCCGGGTGACCGGGGTCCTCTCTGTGTGGAGTTTGCATGTTGTGTCTGCGTGGGTTTCCTCCCACAGTCCAAAGACATGCAGTCAGGCCAATTGGACATGCTAAATTGCCACTAGGTGTGAGTGTCTGTCTGCCCTGCGATGGACTGGCGACCTGTCCAGGGTGTATCCTGCCTTTCACCCAAAGACTGCTGGGATAGGCTCCAGCACCCCCCCGCGACCCTGACGGAGAAGCGGCTTAGAAAATGGATGGATGGATGTTTTTCTGAAATCATGAAAACCAACACAGTTACAAAACATCGGTGTCAACCCGAAACAATGTATCTCCATTTTTATTAATTTCTATTTTTTAAATATAATTTAAAAATGCCGCTGTTTACATTATGTCAAAATTGATGATGAATGGAGGAATAGAATTGGACCAATTCTGTTGTATATTCTGTTAAATGTTATATTAACATGCTCTGGAACATTTCTGGATTTGCAAGGTTTTGTTTCCAACAAAGATATATAAACCCATATAGCCTATAGTTAGGCTCCGCCCATTAATACTGACATCACAAGGAGTATTTCAGCTGAACCGCACAATACAGGGCAGCCAATTAGAACTGAGGTCATTTACAGATATTAGTTGTAAAGGAACAGTACTAGAAATAATCAATTCAGTTCTAAAGAACAAAGAGACCTTCTACTGCGTTTGGTTTTATGTGAAGAGTCACAGTGATTCTGCTTTGTTAATGGTGGTTGTCTGACTTAATTGACAATAAGTGACTATTCTGCAATGCCTGTGTTTCATCAATCAGAGGTTTGCCCCATTACTAGTCCCACCCATACGTTCCGGCTCGAAAGAATTGGAACCCCGGCAAGAAGGGTGAACAAATTAGTCTCATCTCGTTCTCAAGACCAGTAACTACTAATCTTGGTTTCATCTCAGTCTAAACATCATTCGGTCTCTGGGTAAGTTGGAGAAGTTGGTGTGAAGACCAGCCCAGTCTGATGCAGTTGTTATATTTAAGACTATGTTTGGTTAAATGTGTATTGTAAAACAACACATTTTCTAAGCCGCTTCTCCCTCAGGGTCAGGGGGGGTGGGTGGGTGGAGGGGGGTTGGGGGGTGCTGGAGCCTATCCCAGCGGACATTGGGCGGAAGGCAGGTTACACCCTGGACAGGTCGCCAGTCCATCGCAGGGCGCAGTCTAACAAGTCATTATATAAATGAAAATAGAATTTGTTGGTTGAGAATCTAAAGGCATTTTCACACTTGTTCTGTATACTTGAGCCCACATCCAGGACCAATTCTGGACTCATTTGGGGGAGGGGCTCATTATCCCTGGTTTGCTTTCACACACAAGAATTCAATCCAAACCATAGGTCGATTGTGCAGTTCCTTATGTAGGTTTGCAGAATGGTTGGCACTAACGTCATCCATTAACAAACACTCAAGTTGCAAAGAACAGCACTCCAATTCCCGCCACCTCGAACCTTCAAAAGGGAAATAATGCGACAATTGAAACAGACATGTTACAAAACTAACCAATCATGCATCCCCACAAACAGCGCCGAAAGCGGATAGCTTCCACACCTACAGTGGACTGCACCAGAGTTTGCTGGAAGCGAACCCCAGGCTACTCATATCAGGAGGACCAGAAATCGGTTCTCTGGGCAGGTCAAAAACAGCTTTCACACTTGACCAAACTTACTGGACTCACAGATCAAGCAGGCCTGGGTCTGGCAAAAAGTCTTGTGTGAAAACACCCTAAGGATCTAATTGATCCTGATTTCCAGGACCTTTGTGCATTGATGTTAATTGGTTCCAAAGTTCTCTGAATAGTAATAGTAAAACTGGATGTTCATCTTTTATGTTGCTATTCTGAATAAAATCTTAATCTGGTCTCAGCTTTGACTCAACAACTAAAAGTCTTGGTCTTGACTCAGACTCAACAACTAAAAGTCTTGATCTCGACTCAGACTCGAAAACTAAAAGTCTTGATCTCGACTCAGACTCGACAACTAAAAGTCTTGATCTCGACTCAGACTCGACAACTAAAAGTCTTGATCTCGACTCAGACTCGACAACTAAAAGTCTTGATCTCGACTCAGACTCGACAACTAAAAGTCTTGATCTTGACTCGATGTGTCCTGCTCTCAGTCTTAAACCGGACTCGATGTGTCCCAATCTGGGCGGCATGGTGGCGTGGTGGGTAGCGCTGTTGCCTCACAGCGAAGAGGGCCTGGGTTTGATTCCCTGGCCGGGTGACTGGGGTCCTCTCTGTGTGGAGTTTGCATGTTCTGGGGTCCTGTCTGTGTGGGTTTCCTCTGGGTTCTCTCATTTCCTCCCACAGTCCAAAGACATGTCAGGCCAATTGGATGTGCTAAATTGCCCGAGTGTGTGAGTGACTGTCTGTCTGTCTGCCCTGCGATGGACTGGTGGCCTGTCCAGGATGCATCCTGCCTTCCGCCCAATGACCGATAGGCTCCAGCACCCCGCTGCGACCCTGAGGGAGAAGCGGCTTAGAAAATGGATGGATGAATGGATGGGTGTCCCAATCTCGGTCTTGACTCAGGTCTAGCTGTCTGGACTACAACACTACTCAGTACAATGACACAGTTATTGTGCTGGTAACTTGCTGTTCTCAGAAATAACACTAGAACACGTCTCAACCTGTAAATCTGTTTTATCAGAACTCGTATAAACTAGAATAATATTCAGAACACTAAATGCTAAATGGCCTGATCATCACTGCACCATGAGCTCACTTTCTCTTTCCTCGCAGCTTCTGCAAATGGCCTCTTAATTGTTTATACAGCCTTTACCCGCATGCTTTCCTGCAATTTAACAGTGTGTGTGTGTGTGTGTGTGTGTTTAAGAGGAAATCCATTCGGCCTCACTGACTGGCTGAAATGAAAAGACTTTCAGAAACATCCATTAGCTACAGGATCAAAGGCCAGTACCTCTTAGAACACACACACACCATACAAGCATGCTCAGTCATTATTTTTGACTTTTTTTTTCAAAGTGAACATGATCCTTTACCCCAGTGAGGTATCCATATTGCAACGGTCACCCCTATGTTCTACAACCTCAGTGCTGCAGATGGCATAAATCATAGATCACAATTTAATTAATACACTTAACGGTGTTCATTTTATTTCAGTTACAAATCAATGAATTCCAAAAAAAGCTGGGCCACCATGTCAAAAGTCTTTGACCTGCATTTAAATGAAATCAATACCTGAAACAAATTTTATGTTTGAACAGCAGCAATTTAAGTCTAGAAGCAAGTGATGAAATTATACTTTAGTATAAACGGAGCATCCAGCAAAGGCCTGTCTAGCCGATCAAGGATGGCTCCTTGCCTCCTACTTTGCCAAAAAATGTGTCCATGAATAATTCAACAGTTTAAAAAATAACAGAACTCAACAAGCAACTTCAAGAATGTTAAGTATTTCAACCTCTATGGTGCAGATCATCAGAAGATTCAGGGAATCCAGAGAAAAGACAAAAGCAGAAATCCACAAATGAATGCTCATGACCTTCAACCCCTCAGACAGCGCTGCATTAAAAACAGGCATTCTTCTATTGTGAATATTAGCACAACCGGTTGGGACTATTTTGAGAAACTGTTGAAAATAAACACTGTTCATTGCTACATCCACGCATGAACGTTAAAACTGTACTATGCACAGTCGAAGCTGTACGTCAACAAAAGCCAGAAACGCTGCTGACTTCTCTGGGCTTGAGTTCACCCAAAATGAACTGATGCACTGTGTATGTTGTGTTCTCTGGGCCAAAGAAGAAGAGGACCATCCACATTGTTACCAGCATAAAGTTTAAAAGCCAACACATGGGAGTATATTAATACATTAAATATTGTGATTTTCTACTGTCTTCAATTTAATGGAAGTTAAACATAATTTACTGACCACTGTTTCATGTTTTAATTAGCATTTCACAAACTGTACAAACTTTTTTGGAATTCAGGATTGTAGTCTACTTCACTTTAATGTGCCTATAAGTCTGTACAGCCTCACTGACAAATTCCTATTTTATATCTATAACACATTTTAAACACATGAACGGAATCGTCAGAGATTGTGTGTGTGTGTGTTTGACCCTGTAGTACACTGACCTGAATTATTCCGTCTTTCTATCACTCCCATGCACACACACACACGACAGTTTGTATTCCTGTCTTTACGAGGTCTTCCCACTGACTTCTGTATTACTGGAGTTAAAAACTGCAGTGGTAATACACAAATCAGCCCCAACTTTAACTTTCGCTGTTTAACTTTTCTAAAAAGCTTTTTTTGTTGCACTGTAATTCCAAGAGGAACCATCCAGATGTCCCCATATTTTCATGCTTTCCACAGGACTGGGACATTAGGTTCTCACAAAGCACTAAATACACGGAATATGTCAGATCTTGCTTATTGATTAATGATTGGGTAATTGAAGCTCTCAGTTTGGCCTGATGCGTGAGGAGTTAGCAGACAGAGAGAGAGAGAGAGAGACATAAGGAGAGAGAGGGAGTGAGAGAGAGAGACATAAGGAGAGAGAGAGAGAGAGAGAGAGAGACATAAGGAGAGAGAGGGAGTGAGAGAGAGAGACATAAGGAGAGAGAGAGAGAGAGAGAGAGACATAAGGAGAGAGAGAGAGACAGAGAGAGAGAGAGAGAGAGAGCGCGCGCGAGAGAGAGAGAGACATAAGGAGAGAGAGAGAGCGCGAGAGAGAGAGAGAGCGCGAGAGAGAGAGAGAGAGAGAGAGAGAGAGCGCGCCCACGTCGTCCGCCTTCACGAGCATAAGCTCAGTGCGGAGAGAGCAAGAGCGCGAGACGAGGAGCGCGAGTGCGCGAGGCGAAATAGATAGAGAGAGAGAGAGAGAGAGAGAGAGAGACGTGCTGTGTCAGTGCGAGACTCGAAGCAGCTCTCCATCCACTCGGCGCGGGAGAAGAGGCTCGCGCGACAGCGCTGCGTTCTGAAGGTGACGATGCTCTAACGGTTTCTCCTCGAACCGTCCTTCGCCTCGGATGTCGGTTCGCTCACGGTCTGTATCTCACTCTCTCTCTCTCTCTCTCTCTCTCCGTTTCTCCGATGCAGATGCTCCGCGCTGCGCTGCTGCTGCCGCTGCTGGTGTATGTGTGCTGGTGTGTGTGTTTGTGCTCGGCGGTGCTGCCCGGAGCCTCCGGCCGCGACGACAGCGGCAATTTTCTGGACGACAAATGGCTGACAGGACGGTGGGACAAATTTCGAGACGTGAGTAGCGTTTCACTGTGTGGCGTTAACGGCCCCGTTTCTCTGCTGCCCGGTGTTTTCCCTTCAGACTGTGTGTGTGTGTTTACTGCCCGTGTCGCGGATTTAGTTTGAGCTAGCTGCGGGGCTGAAATTGTCTTCTAATTCGCCAGCTTCTTATTCGAAAAGTCCACCTTAAATGCTGCAGCAGTTACCTTCATTTAAGGTGGAACGGAAATTTTGAATTAAAAAGGCTCCAGGATGTTACCCGAGGCGTCTTCTGGTTCGAATTGTTCCGTTCCACCTTAAATGGTGCAGCAGTTATGGTGCACCCCTTAAGGAGGAACGGGAAATTCGAATGAGAAGCCAACTTCACCTTCGTGAGCTAGCTTAGCGTTAGCCTGCCTCGGTCCTCCGCCGCCACTGCTCGCCTCTCTGGGCGCTGACCGACCGTTAGCTCAGCGGTGAAGCCTCAGCCGGAGGTCCGCTAGGAGCTGAAGGAGGCGCGTCGGCGTGTTGGTGCGTGCGTTTAGCTCACTGTGAGGGCCAAACGGACTAAAAGGACCCTTGAACATATGAAACGCTTCAGGGACGTTTGTCTTTTATTTCTGTGTTTCTTTTCTTCTACTTCTTCTTAGTGAAAAACAGCTTTCAGTTTATAAAGTGAAAGATTCCCTTTTGGGTTTTGAGGGATACAGGCCACTCCACATTAACCCTGGACCATAATGTAACTTAACCAAAGACAGTTAATACTGTCTGGGACGAAAACATTTCATTTATCGTCCATGTAAGCCTTAGGCTGCTGTTCTAGTAGTTTGTCTAACTCACTGAGTGATCCAATGTAGTAAATTAAGTTGAATATAGCCAGTAGAGTTGAGTTGAGTCACAGCATGGTGCCAAATTTGTTTTAAACATTTTATTGTGCTTTCAATGTTAATTCAATGCAGACTCAGCTTAGTATCACTAGTGACCCCCCCTGATAAGATTCAGCTCATCACAATATCACAGTTATTCTTTTAATGCTGGTAACAGTTTCTGATACAGCGATATAGGCTATCAAAACACCCTACCTGTACGGAGAGCTATATATAAACATGCGCTATATACCAGCAATATACGTCAAATGACGAAAGAACTCCACAGAATCAAACTACCTCCGAATGCGCAGTTGTAAATAGACTTAAAAAGAGCTTCTCAGAAATGCTAGAGGCTTCATCCAGTGATGCTGGCAACCATGTGGTGCCGTGTCAGAGGGAAGTCTGAGAACAAGTGACACGGTGGGCCAATGGCAGTAGCCGTGCATATGTATATATCTGCTGATGCCAGTACATTCACAGTTAGAAAACGTCGAAAACGGGACTGAATTAGCATAGCGGAGAAATGTAACATGTATTTCTGGGTTAGAAATGAAGTAAAATGAATAAAACTGGGATATTTCAGCCCAGTAGGGCAGCTCCACCTAAACATTCTGCTCTTCTGGAGTACAGTAAAGGTGTCACCAAATATAGGTTTGGAATATCGTTCATATCTAAACACCTACGCCAATATTTTTAAATGCACGCCGTGTACAGAGAGTGAATAAAACGTTTCATTTTCGCCTCTTGTAAACTCGTGTTTAGTGTGCAAAATATCAGTCATACATCTTTGAATGAGCTCTTTCAAGGCCTTAAGGTTGGTTTATGTGTAGTTGCAACAGCATTTAGCCACTGTGATACAGCAGTAAATGGACAGTCCCCAGAAAGGCAGGAATACAGACTTGCGCGTGTGTTATATAGACACGGTCACAGAAGTGTAGTGCTCGTCCTTGTCTTCACAATGCTGTCATTCTTTAAAAGCACAAAGCCATGTGAGCCTAAGGGCCTCAGTGTTCGGTGATGGTCACTCTTGTGGGCCAAATTAAGCATCTGTGACTCAGATTAAGCCCAGAGCTCGGACTTGAACAAATTGTTACTGGACCTTCTGACCTGACTCAGCTGTAGTCATGCACTTTGTGTCCACAGAGACGGGTGTTGTAATTTCTGTGGTAATATAAGCTTTGGATGGGTGTATCAAAAGGCTACATTGTTTTTGACCAACTTCGTTAGGTCCTCAATAATGGCTTTATAATCCACTTTATTTGTCCATAAACAGATAATGTTTAGTGATATTTAACCCAGAGCCTGATATCTGTTGCACTGGAGGACTTCCAGTTCCGCTTCTGTGTGTGTGCACGTGATAATGATGTTTATGTAAGGTCTGCAGTTTAGACTCTCACATAGGCAGCTTGCTACAGTATTTCCAGGCAAAGCCGAGTCAGCCAACGCCGTCTCACTAACTTCATCCTGGAAGAAGACCAAGATAGCTCTTCCTCTCTCTCACTGTCTCTCCCTGTGCCTCTGTCTCTCTCTCTCGCACTCTTTTTCTACCTCCTCCTTTCTCAGTTCAATATGTGCATGTGTATGACCACTAGCATTGCCAAAACATGGACCATAAAAGCTAATTAAACTGGTAAAATACTAAAAACATCATAGATGCAGGTTAAGGACAAGCCTTCAGATTTGAATATCATGAAAGTATATATATATAAATAATCTCAACGGTGAGTGACTGTAAATGTAAAGATTAGAGAGTATATTCTACAGCCTTTCAGTTCAGTGCACGAGAATGACCACCAGCCTTGAGGTCAGTGATGACAGTGAAATCTAATTATGGCACTCACGCACTCAACATCGGAGATGTCAGCTACGGATTAGAAATCATGAAAGCATCACAGTAATGAGTTCAATTGATGACAGAAATGTGATGACAGTCTACAGAGGCTGTAATGGGAGAGCAGAAGAGTATGCTGATGTCCTGCTTCTGCTCGCATGTGTCTAACTCTCCCGTGAAAGGGCAATAAAGATTAGTTGAGACTGTCCATGTGACACTTCAAGGCCAATCAGTTAGCAGGGAGTGATTTATGCAGATTAGTATCTCAGTAAATGTGACTTAATGATGCTCAGTTTAACGAGGGAAAACTGGATAAATGAATGCAGGCAGTAAACACCTGACTATCGGCTTAGTCATTTACATCAACACTTTAGGTTTTCAGCTGCATCTGAGCGTAAATGAAGGAAATGCCAAGTGGTGAGTGTGTGCAGAAAAGCTCTTGGACACACGTTTGCTCTGATGCCAATTGGCCGCATCACTCACACCCTATTCTCAGATCCCAGAATTTTGGAGAATCGTACTTTAGGCAACCCGTCCTGACATTCTTGGCGCAGATACCTCTCTATCAGCCGGAAATCACATTTGTAGCCCTGCCTCTTCCTTTCTTAAGCCCCTCCCACTCCACTGTTCGTGCTGCCCTAATGCCCACCCACCACTTGTACATCCTCGCACAGAATTATATATGAGTGCTGTCAGCTTCTGTGGTTGTGAGAATGTGACTTCTAGTACACAATCATGCACTGCAGCGTCAAAACAAGACTTTATACATTATATGCGTGTGTAAATATGTGTGTATGTACTTTAACGTAAGCTGTAATATTTACGTCAAACGTGTACGTATGCATGGTAAGGCCACGTATGTGTGTATATGTGCTGAAACCTCGGGCTAAACACGTCTTTGTTGGGCGCATGGTGTGCCTTCATTAAATATGAACACCAGACTTTGAACACCACAGCAGTGAAATCTCCCCCAAGGGGTAAAATGAATGTGTTTATTAAGTGCATGTGAGACGCATCTAAAGTGATGCGTGCGTATGTGTGTGTGTGTGTGCCCACGCTTTGATCCTCGTGTGTTATGACATGCGCCTGGCAGAAGCCATGTGTCTGATTTTCCTCAGGAGACCCTCATAAGACTTTAACAAACCCAAATATCAAAACCTTAGATGACAACCCAATTCGCACTTGGTAGAATAGAATCTCATATTACTGTCAAATTATTACGCTGTATTATTTCATATGCAGCGATTAAGTGAGGTTTAGTTTAGGCATGCTAGGAAAGTGGTAATATTATCTGTATTGTAAATGTTGATATTAGGATTATAAAAGTCAGTTTATTAGGGTGTTTGGAACCAGATGTCTCCTGGCAGTCCTAAATGTGCACAAGTTATAAAAGTACAAGATTAGGGCTGTCACAAACAAAGCCAAACGCAAGAATAAGAATCAACTAAATAAAAACAAACCATAACCATCAAACCAGTAATAACACAACAAACATGAACTAGGAAGGCATAAGAAATTATACATCTGTAATAATTTGAATACTTGCTGGTTGCATTGGCATACTAATTCAACATTTAGTATTTGGAAGCTTCATCATTTTTCAAGCTACAAAAGTGGAGCATAAATAACAAATAAATTATACCTATTTAGGGATTGCCCCCAACAAGAATTTTCTCATTGCCATTGAAGCAAAAAGATGCCAAAGCCAAAGATGCTTGAGAAATCATGCGTGGAAACACATTCAATTATCAGATAATAAGAAAAACGATTAGTGCAAAGCTTACAAGGTTTGTGTGAAGGCACATGTTTGAAAAAAATCTCAAATATGTGGATATTGTGATACTTATCTCAGTACTGCTGGTCTCTGGGTGAGGGCTATGCTAAAACCTTCACGCTCCCAGCCTCAGAACTGTTTGTTAAGGCAAGTTCTGGCACTGGTTGAGGAGAAGAAGACTGGCTGTTCTGCCGTTACATCTTCCAGTGTTTTCAAGGTGGTGCTCCACGCGTTCTTTCGGGCCTGTAGTTCCAAAAGCTCCTTAATCCTCCACTCCACTCTTTTTAGCTTATCTATGACTGAGCATAATTCAGCAAAATAAAAAGTAACTAACTAGATCTAAATTCTAAGTTGATGCATTATGTTTGTTATGTCTCTGTCAAGCTGTATTGAAAAGAGAGGACTACAGCTGTGGCTTCTCTAGCAACATAGGAGGTGCACAGGTATTTGGTATGATGTTTACAAGTAAATATGTTATGCTATACTTTGTTATTGTCTGAATTGTGAGTGCCTTAAGCTGAGCAAATTGTCAAAGATGCATTATTAAGATGCATCGACTGATAGTGGCTTTCAGCGCTGAAAAGGCTAGGCTGAGGTCAGCTAGGTCCAGCAACAAATAAAATGTGTTGGAAAATGAAAAGGTGTCTAAAGGGGAAAATGTTATTTAATTATCGAAGGTATTAAGTACATTCTGATAAAGCTTGCCCATCATATAACTGTAACAAAATGCACTGCTTTTTGAATGAAAAAAGTCTTCCTTAGGGCAAATTTGCTCAAAAGGACAAACGCAATTAATCTCAATCAACTACGTGAAAATAGTGTGATTCAGTGTTGCAGTATATGAATTGTATGTGTACATGTTACCTAGCAGTCCGTCAGTGTGGTGGTCTTGTCAGGCTTTGTTTGTTTCTTAAGAGAAAAGCAGTATGAGAATTTTAAAATGTGCATGATGCTACTCACTGCCAGTTCTTCGAGAAGGGAAATTTTAATTTGAGTAATCGAGTTTAATTGGGTAATCATGGCAGCTCTAAACAGGATGGTATTTGCATGATATATGCTTGTCCTATTTCCCTGAGATTTGCAGTACCAGCCAGTATCTCAACCCCCTTCCTCTATCCTCTCTCTTCTGGGCTGTGTCACCTCGTCTATACCTCCGCTCTCATGTTTGTTCCCTTCTCTTTGTGGTCTTAATGGAATGCAGACTGGCAGCTTCTGCTTCAGGCCTTGCTCTAATGGAGAGAGAGCAGGAGAGTGGGAGGGGGGGGGGGGAGAGAGAGAGAGAGAGAGAGAGAGAGAGAGAGAGAGAGAGAGAGAGAGGGAGAGAGAGAGAGAGAGAGAGAGAGAGAGAGAGAGAGAGAGAGAGAGAGAGAGAGAGAGAGAGACAGACAGACAGACAGACAGAGAAGGAAAGAAAGGCCATAGATTTAACCTTGCCATGTTTATGACTCTAACCTAAGGACAATCCACTTCAGCGGACAGACCCCCCCCCCACACACACACACACCCACACCCACACCCAGACTGTATACCATATCTTTAGCACTTTAGCTTTTTTTAGATAAATGAATCATTTAAATTACAATATGACAGTTATTAAATTACAGATGACAGTTTCATCTAAAAGGTATTCGGGAAACGTATTATAACAGTTAAAAATAGTTCTATTTTTAGAGCACTCTTTAAACAGGTAGCAGCTAAAGGTAACAGCGTAATACAATTATAAAAGTTAGTTACAAATAATATTAGGAATTCAATTAAAGCTCAATTAAAGAGATACAATTTTAAGAATTCCACAGTTTAGAAGTGTATGGAGTGTGTAATTTATACACAATATTTGCAGAAGGCCAGTATCTTTATATTTTATATATATTTATATATATATTTAAATGTCATTTAGAGCTTAAAAAGCAAATAAAAGAACTTTAGAATAAATAAAAGACAGAGATAACTAGTGCCATTCTTTCAGAACAGGAGTGGTGTGATCTCTTTTTCTTGTTTTTTTGATCTGTGCTGCTGCATTCTGTACGAGTTGTCGAGCATGTATTGTTTTCTTAGGAAGGCCTGTAAGAGCATTACAGTAATCAATTCTAACTTCAGCAGCGTTTCTCAAATGATGAAAAGCAACATTATTAATTTATAAAATGCACTAATGTTAACTTAAAGTATACAAAAGTGCATTTTCCTTACCAGTTCACATATACAGTGCCCTCCACAAATATTGGCAAGCATGGTAAACATGAGCAACACAAGCTGTAAAAACATCCTTTATTGCTGATCCTTTTGATCTTTCATTCACAATATTAGCAAAAATGTAACCCTTTATTTGAAATAGAATGACTGGAAGAAAAAAAACTAAATCTAATCAGGAAATTTTCTGACTTGTTTCTCAAATCTGTGTGTGCCACAATTGTTTGCACCCCTTCATTTAATACTTTGTGCAGCCTTCTTTTATAAAGATAGCTGCTCGTAATATACTTAATGAGACTGGAAAGCACATGGTAAAGGATTTGAGACCATTCCTCCATAAACTGTCTCTCCAGATCCTTCAGATTCTGAGATCAACACTGTGGACCCTCAGCCCACAGGTTTTCTAGGGGGTTTAGGTCAGGAGACAGGGGGGGACCTTAATTCTGTGGTCAGTGAACCATTTTTGTGTTGATTTTGAGCCATGTTTGGATCATTGTCCTGCTGGAAGATTCAGACTATGGCCCAGTTTAAGCTTCCTGGCCGAGGCAGCCAGATTTTGATTTTATTTCTGCTGGGGCTTAATGGAGTCTGTGATACCATGTATCCAAATAAATTGTCCAGGACCTTTAGAAGAAAATCAGATAGTATGGGAACAGGAACTCTGTATCGGCAGGGCCAGTGTCAAAAGGGAAAAAGTGGTATCTGTGCGTCTACTGCAGCCATTGTTGAGCTCTCCACCACTGCACGATGGCTACACCTCTTGCCTCACATCCTCCACTGAGACAGCCAGAGAGATCAGTGGTTAACACAGAAAATCAACACCCAGACTACGATCTTTTCAGAGTAGTAAATGATACAATCACAGAAAGACTTAATGAAGGTGTTACTTGTTTTATACTTCTTTGTTTTACACTTGGAGCTGTACTGAAATAAAGAGAGTAAAATAGTTTAGGTAAATTTTACTACTTTAGGTAAATCACAATAAGATATGCCATAATTTATTACAGAATATTCCTTAGAACACATGCAGAGACCTTTAAAGGTAAGAAGTCTGCAGAATAATGACTTTATGCTTGCAGTATATCGGTCAACCATATAAAGTGATCTAATCTCCATTATAAATTATTTCTAGCTCTGTTTGTGTGTGTGTGCGTGTGACTCGAAGGATTAAAGTTTTTCTGTGGAGAAAAGGAGCGTGTGTGTGTGTGTGTGTGCCAGTCATAAAGAATGAATGATATGGGGAAGGTAAGATGCTTCTGGCACTTTCTGCCTGAGAGAGCAACCCCCCTGGCTGTCATGCAGTCTGCTCACAAAACCCTCACAAAGCACACACACACACAAATAGTCTGTCCTTCTGTCTGTCCATGAGGTGATTATTTGACATGATTTTATTAAGTTGTTTTTGAAATATCCATTGAACTGTCGACCAGTTGGGCTTATATTTTAGGTAGTAATTCACTGATACTTTAAATCTCTCGGGTAATTTTTCATTCACGGTTTTATCATTTTCATATTATATGTGCTCGTGTGTGAGAATCATTAAAGTGATTACAGCAAGCTCGATGCAGACGTAATTTACATTACTTAGACTGTGATAATCTGCAGGGGTGTGTGTGTGTGTGTGTGTGTTTGTGAGCTCTGTTCCATTAGGATTTAGAATCCTGTGGGCAATGCAGGATAGGACAAAGCAATTCATCCTTTCATTTCTCTCTCTCTCTCTCTCTCTCTCTCTCTCTCTCTCTCTCTCTCTCTCTGTATCATGCAGTAAGTACAGTTCTCTCTCTCACGCAGTGAGTACGCTTCAAGGTTATAGGCCCTAGTCATATTTTTTATAGTCAGATGGAGCAGTGCTGAAGCTGGGAGGCTGCATTTAGACACTTTGTCCACTGCATGACTTCCCTCCTGTAACCTGCTGTTAAATCACCCAGGGCATCAGTCATTAAATGCAGTAAAAAGGTAAACAGTAGGAGAGTGCAGGTTAGAACGTAACATGTAACATGTTTAAATGTAACATGAATTTTGTAACACAGCTATGTAGCACAGTCTACAATGCAACGCAGATTCTCATTTTAGTTGAGTTTACCATGTTCTAGAAGAGCGGAACCCAAGGCATGTTTTCCTTGAACCTGTTTATTATGTAAAAAGATCCGTTACTTGTACCCATTTTCAAACAATAGCAGTCTGATAGATAGTTGTCCAGATTTGACATGAAGACTGTTAATGTACCATTTTTCATAATAAGCGTTTTTCATCATAGTAGTTGTTTGTATAAATCACAGAATTAACACTTTCTTTTAATCGTCTCGGTGCCTGTAATATAGCATCGTTTTGAAGCACGTAACCAACCTGCAATGAGACTAAGCCAAATAAAAATACAGTTGTTTTTAACAATGACAGTTTTAACATGGAGCTTTAAAAGATTTCCTTCTTTTTATTCAAATGTTCAATACATTTTTTCCAAAACGATGCCTATATTTTTATGTATTTAAGTTGGTAATGCTGTCTGGTTCAGACTACATAGAATTGTAAATCGACAAACGCCTCTCAGTCTGTTACAGTCAACCTCACTTGTGTATGGTACGTTCAAACGTTTGCTTTCACACTGATTTCAGCACAAGTGTTCCCAAATATTTGCTGGAAGCAAAGTTTGTTTTTTGTAACAGAAATGTGTGTTTCTTGCTCAAATGTTTTAGAAATTATTAAGCAAACCCTGCTATATTCAGACAAACCCATCACTTATTAGCCTATAAAAAGGAGGGCAGGTTATTCTGTATATTATGTGCTTCTACTTGAAATATTTAATCCTTATCATTTGCAGTTATTGATGGCAAAACAAATGATTGATAGTATTTCATTCTCACTTGTATCTCCCTTGAAAATCTGTGGAAAAAGTATGGAACTTTCCATCAACACTACATTGTGTTGCTAATTAGACAAGGACATGTTTTATTATGATATTTATTTATTATTATGATATGCTGAAGAGTTGTTGTTGTGCATACAGTCTTATTTTGCAGAAGAAGAAAACATGCTTTATATTTTTGTCATTTATTAATATGAAAAACAAAAACGCACCCTTGAACCTCTTGAAAGAGAATATAAATACAGTGTAAAGGAAATTCAGTACACAACTAAGGAATTAATCATTTAATTCCATAATTACAGATGAATAGTGTAGCCAAATGGTGGTAATAACTTCTAAGGGATTCCTGATGGTAAAGTCTTGTGGAGAAATGTAGAAAGAAAGGAGGAAAGAAGGAAAGGAATAAAGGAAGAAAGTGGGAGGCAGAGCATGTGTTTCCTATGAGAGTCTGTTGGCTGGCTGCAGAGCCTGGGGCTTGTGTTGTTATAGCACAGATGAGCTAGTATTGAAATCTGGGCACGCTTCAGACTCAGTGGGAGAGAGAAACCAAACACAAACGGTGATCTGGGGCAACATGGGAAACGCTGGCAAGCAAGTCCACAGCAACAAAACACTAAGGGACCCTGTTCACTCAAGAAACTGTTGCAGATGTTGTTTATTCATTTATATATTGATTAATTAATATATTTATTTATTGAGGCATTGGGTCTGAATAAACATTTGCCAGTGTTCTCAAGAGTGAGAGTGCTTAGCTTGGATCCGTTGATGCCTTTACATTTTTCAATGAGTTTAAGGTGCTTTTGTGTCAGCTCAGGCTGAAAAGTTAACAGTTAACAGTGTAACATTCATAGCAGCTTTCTTAAGCATTGAACAGAATACAATACAATAAACGCAACTAACTTGAAACACTATGTGAAACAATTAACACGTTAAAATCAACTCAGTATTTACAACAAACTTCTAAATAAACACAACAGTTAAATTAAACTTCTACGAATGCAAATTAAGTAAAAAAACTGCATAACAGTTACAGCTAATGCATAGTAAAAGAGCATATATCCTTTGAAATTATTTCCAGACCAGTGCTACTTCAAGGTAGCGTATCACTGCTGTCAGAATCAGAATTGTTCATAGTGGTGCTGATAGCAACCAGATGTCTGAAGTGTTTAATGCCTCTAAAAGCTACATCTGAGAAGATGTTATTGTCCATGCATAATGTTATTAGGAACAATACACCAAAGTTTTTGTGAAAAACTGGTATTTTCAGGTTTTTGTATTGAGTATAATACACGTCAAGTGAGTTCTGGTCAGCTGGTTGTGCCAAGTCCATAATCATACTGTATGAAGAGAACTGTTCTTTACAGGACTTCTTTAGCTTGGAATATGCTCCCCAGTGACATCAAACAGATTATAGTTTTAAATAGTTTTAAAGATAAAAAAAATTGATTATTGTGGTACTGTGGACTTTTGCTTTGAAATATAGGTTATTACTGGTTATTGATGATTTTGTTGAGTATTCGATTTATTCTTGAGTTTAGTTTTTGTAGTTTTGTTTTTGTCTTGTTTATGATGCAGGATTATTTTAAAGATGTTTGTTTTATGTTTATTGCAATTGTTCTTGTGTGGAACCCAGAAAAATTAGCAACCACTTTGTGGAAGCTAATGAGGATCCAAATAAAAAATAAAGAAGATTATTACATGATATGGTTACACATACACTACCTGATATCTAACACTGTTTTATGAAAGTATTACAGTACGTTTTTGGCCTAAAACATTTGTGTTTTACATATGGAATATGTAGGATGTTGTAAGGCAAAGGAGCTCCCAAACAAAACTTATTTTTTCTGACTTACCACCATTACATCTAAAAACTTGTAAAAAACTTGTAAAACACATGTAGTTTCTCTGGTTATTCTGGATAGTAAAGCCAAATGGCTGTATTTGCATTGTAGCCATCGCAACGTCTAGTTTCTGTCATCTCCACTGTAAAGAAATCAAGAGTGAGTAAGGCACCATTACACACCAAACCTCTCTGAAAGCATCTTGCCAATACCAAATTGCCTGATTTACAGTTTGACTAAAAGATACAGTACATATAATTGTGCTTTACAATCCAGCATTTTACCAGAGACAGACATTAAGCAAAATGCTATGAGTCACAAAAATCAGTTACAAGCATGTTGAGATAGGTGAGCTGCAGAAAATCCCACAAAAGAGAATCCACCATGTAAACTACCTGACTGAGAACTCAATAAACAATGCAGCACAATGCTCTTTCTGATCAGGAAGCATACAGTATAAATTATAACTCTGCCAAATGAGGGGGTGTTGGTGTTTGTGCACTGGAAGGGTATTAAATAGACCCACATGGAGATGGTAATAGATTTCATGTGGTGTCTCTCACTAAAGACTGGCACTGACACTCACAAACACACACACACACACACAGGTATATAATGTTTAAAACTGCCGGAGGGCCAGTCAGTCAACTGACCAGTCAGCCATTTGGTATTAATATCCTGCAAACTGACTGTGTGTGTGTGTGTGTGTGTGTGTGTGTGTGTGTGTGTGTGTGTGTGTGTGTGTGTGTGTGTGTGTGTTATGCCATATGGAGCTATCAGAAATGTCAGTCTTTAGGGCTGCATTGACTAGAGGGAGGACTAACAACTGTCGGAATCAATTAGGAATGCTCTCAAGCATAAGCTAATTAACAAACCTGACAGCAAATCTGATACAGTCTCCTCACAGTGACACTACACACTGACAAGCATAAATGTGTATATTGCATGCTCATATAGAGTATACAGTTTGAATATGACTGGTTGTGATATTGCGCAGGCTGTAATTCATTGTGTGTGAGCACGTATGTGCGTATCCCACTAACGGTGTTATTTATTTGCTTTCTCTCTAATGCTTCCTCTGCAATTAGGAAGTAGAGGTTTGTATGATCATGTGAAATTATTTTCCTAAGAAAGGTCAAGGAAATAATTTTCTTTGTGTACAACGTAAATAATCAAACATTTACTAATACGGATTGATGTTTCATGTTGTTGTAGTTTTGATCAATATTATTATTGTTGCAGGAGCCTGGATCCTGGAACCCTGGGAAGCCTTTTGATCAAGGTACGTTCTAAAAGCAATTATCTTCATTAAACTGGTATCCATGTGTAATTCATTCAAGAGCACATTTTAAGTAATACCAAGATAAACTGCTATGGTAAAATTGTTTATTGTATTGGTTGCCAATAAAATAAATAAAGCTATGTGTTAAATTACATTGAAGTCATTCAAATAACACAGCTTAGATTACCATTCAAATATATATGAATGTATGAATAAAGTTAAAATTTGACCATAAGATTCTTGGAAGGACAAAGCTGAAGTAGGCAAAATTTTATGCCATGCCATATGTGTGTGTGTGTGTGTGTGTGTGTGTGTGTGTGTGTGTGTGTGTGTGTGTGTGTGTGTGTGTGTGTGTGGCCTTGAGTTTACAGTCTCCTCCTGGGGCAGTTGGCAATAGTTACACCTCCCAGGGCAGTGTGCAGTCCGACAATCCTGTGAAGTGGGCGTCAGCAATGGCTCTTAACAGCATGAGCCTTTGACTAAACACGATAATGTTTATGCCTCGATGCATCAACTGCATTGGATTGGAATTGATTAGAATTACATACAAATACAGTGTGTGCACATTTTTTAGCTCAGGCTATTTTCAAATGTAAAAATCCCTTGTAAAGCTTGATGTTCTTTTATTGGTCCTTTTAATTGTTAAATTGTTGATTCCACAACAGAGTCAAAGTTTCATGGTACACCGAATTGTTAGCTAAAGAATTGTTACTGAATTTATACATTGCAAGCTTCCAACTAGAGCTGGCAAAATCTTTTATCTTTTTCATTTACTGACAAACAAAACCTCAGAGACGAGCCATGAAAACAAACACAGCACTGCCCTTTACATAAAAAAGAGTGTAGGCTTTATTGAATGCCAAATGCAGCCTGACATAACCGATATGAGAAACATAATGCAGTCTACTTACTTACATTTACCACATATTATAAGCCCAAGTTAACAAACACATATGGCTTGACCAGGGCTAGCTTGAAGGTCAAATGAATAGTTTAAACCACAGTCAGTATAAAGTCAGTAGCTCACAGCTTTTAAGCTTTTTTGATATAGGACTGGGTACGTATGCTAATTGTTATCTAACAGACAGATTGGCCAGCTGCAGCTTAAAGCTACACTCAACAGAAGCAACAAGACGTTTAAAAAGACTCCGGTGTAGCTTAGTTGCCTTAGCACTTTGTCATGTGGCCCAATATCTTAGTACTGTGAACCTGACTTTTTACGCTTTTTAATGAGCTGAATTTAAGGCACAAGCAAAATCAAGTTTATGTACATTCAAAACTCTAAAAAATGCCATACTAATCACATTTTTAAATCCATGAGCCTCAGTTTAGCGTGTTTACCTGCTGCTTCTTTACTGTGTCAGTGCAAATGGCAGACAAAGCAGCAGCAACAACCAGCTACACATGTAGTGTACTCAAGGCTTGGATGGAGTCAAAAAGTCAGGAGTCGAGAGTTGAAGTCTGCTCCAGAAAACCTTGAGTTTTGCATCACTAAGTAGGGCTACCAGAACAAGTTACACTCTTGTGCCCTGCGTGCAAGTACTCAAGTTCAGTTAAATATTGGCCTATTCAAAAATCAATTGTTTATCGGAAATTAGATGAACATTTTAAATAGCACTCGTTGATTATTTGTGTATTTGTTGATTAATTATTAATAAAGCAATAAGCCATTCAAGGCCTGTGAATTTCTGCGATTTTATCACAGGGAAGGGTGTTCTTTGCTCTTTCTCAAGCTCCCTTCCCTGTGATAAAATTGCAGTAATTCACAGGCCTTGAATGGCTTATTGCTTTTAAAACACACAATGTTTTAGATAAATATTTGAGTTATTATTAATAATAATCAGCATGAGTATTCCGCCAAGAAATGTAGTTCCTTCAGAGTGCGGTATCATTGCTAAGCAACAGTTGACCGCTCAATGAGGAGAATAACGTTCGGTCACTGTAAACTGTGGACATTTCATGATTTTTAAAACTTTTTTTCGTGAACAGTGAACATATGCAACACAGCGCTGTTTATCGCAAATATTTTCAGTTCCTAAATCACCAAATTACTACCGTGAGTCTTCTGCCAGTCTGACAATGCCCGCTTTTCTCACACTGGGGCTGAATCTCTTGGTTAGTGCACTACGTAGGAATTTAATTACTAACTCCTGCACCCCAACAGTGTGAACTATCACCATAAAAAATGGTCATTTGTGATTTATCCACATTCATACTTGACAAGCAGTGCACGATTTGATAGCAGTAGCTAGAATTTCTAATCTTAAATGTTACACAGCACACTATTTAGCTAGGGAGTATGGAGCTGTTTGGGATTCAGCCCGGGTTTGATGCTACTTCTGACAAACACACACATTTGAATCATATTGTGAGTACTTTAATTCAAGCCTGTGATATTAATATTGGAGTTCTTTAGCATGTTTGCTATGTTTTAGCCTGTTGGCTAGCTGACTAGCCTAGTTCTAGTAAACAAAAACAGGTTCTTACTTCATCAGCACACTCGGTGCTCCGTCCAGTCAGGATTAGAGTCAAAGATTAATCCATTAACCACAGAAGGGTTTTTCATGCCGTGGCACAATAATACAGAGTTGAGCTTCGAACACAGCTCAGCCAATCAGATTTTAGGACTTTAGGAGTTATCCGTTTTATAATTGTTAATATCCTTTTTCTCCAACTGATGAAAGACACAGCTCAAGCTTAAATAAACAAACTCACTGCTGCTCTCTAAGGATATTATAGCACCAAGTCAGAAGTTAGAATGTTTGTTGTTTTCTTAAGACCTGTGTGTTTTTTGCACATGTATTTGCCCCCAAATGATGAACACGCATTCATATTTTTTGCCATGTTTGTTGCAATGTAAAGATACAATTTTGAACACCAACAACTGCAGAAAATGATTGTGAACAGTACAAATCCTTGCAATAAGGCAATTATGTAATAGTTGTGACAGGCCTAGTACTAGCTAGCCTGATCTTAAGCTAATTAGTACTTAATTAATCGGAAACAACAACTCTCTACTATAGATGGTGCTATCACTTTCCATTTTCCTCTTTGTGCAGATTTTCTGTAAGGATTAAATGTTGTGCTAAAAGTTCAAGAGCTTAACAGTAGCGTTCTTCCTGTGGAATCAATATTATTTAGTGTGATTTAGTTGTACAAGCATGAGGTTCACTGGGCTCTTCCAGAAGCATTGTTTTAGAGCAGTGCTTGACTTCACTTGTCTTGTTCTCTGAATTCAAGTATTAGTCTAGGGTTATTAGTGTCTCACTGTCTGTGACAATAGATGAATTAATGCACTGATCACGCTCAACTTTTAGGCACTGTTACAAACACACACACACAGACACACAGACACACACACCCACATTAGAACAATAGAATTAGAGAGTGCTGAGGAGATCAGGTTTGGATAAGCTGCTGAAGCCTGTGCTGGATTTTGCTAAGGCTCTTACAGTGTGAGGTCAGAGACCATTCTAAGTGTGGATATGTGTGTGTGTGTGTGTGTGTGTGTTTGAACAAGTGGAATAGAAGGAGAGTGTATAACTGCGATACTGTTTGTGTGTTAGCCTTTTAGGGTTATAATGAGAGGTAATGGCATTAGAGGCTCTCGCTTGCTCTCCTCACTGTAAAGCTTTACGTTGCCCACGTAAAGACACATCAGAAATAGAACGTTTATTTATAAGCACCCACACATCCCAGGGCTGATCACTCAGTTCCTGCTTGATTTTTCTGCCTTGTGGTTTTTTCCGTTCATTACAAGCTTTCTTTCCTGACAGTGGCATAAGTGAGTGACTAGGTTGAAAGTAACACATTTTTAGCACAGAATTATCACTTAACTAGCATCAATGAGGACACACTAATGATCTGATCTGCTAAAGATGTGGTAATAGTAATTTCATTTTCTCATAAATTTACTATAAATTGGATAACAGTGTTGTACTTTCAAACTGACTTTTTCACTCATTATAACAATATCAGTGATATTTACTTTTCATATTCCTGTCATCTCCAAAAAGAGCTTCCTGTTGAACATGTGATTTGTGGATATTCCAACAGCTTCATAGGGGGAATGTAGTGGAACTCAACTCAAATGGACATTATTCATATCATGTGTTAGATGACATGAAAAAAAGATGTTTCAAATATGAAACATTAAATGAATTCACACATTAAAGCAAAAAGATGTTTTAATGTTATGATTATATTTCAAGGTAAAGTGTAGTTACTTTACCTTGAAATAGGAAGATTGAACAGACAAAAATACTGTTTTCTAAGTGCTGTAGATAGGTTTTATTCATGATTGAAGTTATTTAGCTCAAACATGCACATAGGTTGTTGTAAAGGACACTTTACGCCCATGTTTAAAATGTCTTTTACCTTTCCTTTGCATGCATATTTGTAAATATACTGGAGCACAGCGGGCACCCCAGTCTTGCATACGTATAGAAAGTCTGAGAGCAGTTTCTCTAGCATTTAATAAAAGATCATTTTTAGCAAAACAATGAGTTAATGCAGTTTATGATAAATTTGATCAACTCTTTTCCTTTCTTTCTCTATGTGTGTTTGTGATACGTATGTTAGGTCTGGATCCTGCCAAAGATCCCTGTTTGAAGATAAAATGCAGCCGACACAAGCAATGCGTGGCTGAAGACTACAAAACACCCACCTGCGTTAGCCAGCGCAGGATGAGGTAAAGTGTTTACTATTTCAAACTACTCTGTTATCTTCTGTAATTGTAATGCTTAAAGCCCCGGCTAATGATTTCAGCAGATTAGCCTAGGATTAGCTTAGTTTTCTAACAGAAAATATGCCAAATGTTAGTACTGTATGTTTTAAAGTTATTTAAAATATTAATTACATTATACGTATTAAAATACATAATTAATTACAACTTTTGCCAATATTTGCTGGCATAGAACTTGTTTATATGATGAAGGCGTGACCTCTGTAAAAATCTAGAATGTTTTTATGTATATATTACAAAAGTAGCCGAACTTGGCAAATCCTGATAGACTGTTGTATTATCAGCATTCTTGAGTTTTGTCCTGTTGAGATTAGTTTAACATGGGGAGGCTGGACAATGTCATTTTTCCAGAGGATGTCTGTAATGTTTATGACTGGTTTGCACAGAATAACAGCTACAGATGACAGTGGCTACATGACTTGTGTACCATAAACGGTACATTCAGCTGAAAACATGTCCTGCGGTTTATTTAATCATAATTCTTCATATCCTAGCCATCTACCTAGCTGTTGTCAGTGTTTGCAATGTGGCATAAAAAACTGTCATTAGCTTGGAAATTTCAACATTGCCATAAAAAGCTGAACTTTATTTTTGTCATGTTTAAATGTTCAGAGTTGAAAACTTGATGCAGGCAATACATTTCAGCTTGAATTTGGGCTACAGACAATATTTAGAGAAGGGGTGTCAAATTCAACCTCTAAAAGGCCGTATTAAAATCCATGGGCCAGTTTTTATTTCATTTTTACTGAATATTTGACCATTGTTTATTCAAAGTATGCAAATATTTATGTAAATATGCAAACTGCAAAATATGCCAGAACAGCAAAATAGGCATGGCATACTTATTCAAAAATAATTCTAAATCAAATAAATTGTTTTGGGTTATTTGAAAAAACAAACTGCCTATTTGCTTGAAATAGACACCAGGTATCTGTTCTTTTTGTGTAACCTCTGGCCCATAGACTGCTGCTGGGGGAACGAGGTCAGATTGCACGCTATGCTGCAGTGCATGCTGGGCACTGTAGTGCATCTCAGTATGAAACGGGCTAATAAGAATAGAAAATTAAAATAATATCACAGGCTGAATAGGACTGTGTCACGGGCATGACTTGGCCCACGGGCCAAGGGATTTAGAGTACATGCTTCTTAAAGTGCTTCCTTAATTGAAAAAAAAAAACAGATGGAATATAGCAATTAACACATTCAATATAACCTGGAGTTAGTTCTACTGTTTGTTTTACAGAAGGTAAAAGGCTCCAGAATCTTGGTGCATTCAGACAGGACTTAAATCTTAGTAATTATATTACCCCACCTTCCTGTATAAAATCCTGTCAAATGAATTGTGCTTTAAACTCACTTGGTTTTTTTTTTTCATATTGCATCTTTAAAACTCTTGTCAGGAATAAACTGTCAGGGTAGCTTTTGTGTTGGCAGTAACACAATAATGCAATCACTAACGTGGTGATGCTTTTATGTTAAACTCAAGCTGGAATGACTGTAGTACTGTTTTAATGTAATTTCTTGATGTTAGACACAGAGGAGACCTTTGACACCTGCGTGTTTTTCCTTCAGCTTGGTTTAACTGAAACAGTCAGTGTCAGTGTCCCTGTGCAAGTTAGGGTAATATTTTTTGTTCATTTTAATTTTTGGAAAAATCCCTGCTACATCATAATCTAAAGCCTAGTGTTTCAGTAGACAACATAGAAGGAAACAGTAATTTTCATGCTGAAATGTGTGTCTAGTCTTTTGATAACTCATGCAAATATGTATTCCTAATAATTGCATTAGTTTTGACTTTACATAGCTTGAATACTTGTGTCTGTCTCTGTGTATGAACTTACGATTCAAGTTCAAAAGCCATGCAAAGGTCGAAAAACAGCTTGAAACTTCAACATGGTCTTGCATAATGAGAAATGAAATCGGTCACTGCCCATATCAAAAAGTAGTCTACATCAGGCTAGCACTTCAGACTCCTGAGGGCTGATTAATACCAGCAAATGTACAGGTTTAACGCATCGCAAAAGGACATTAGGGTTGGGAGCTGGCGCTGAACGTTATACGTTGAATCAGTTGGTTCAGTGAAACATTGCATGCAGCAGAACACTGTAGCACCTCAAGCCTTCTCTGATTAGCATACATTATCGTAGCCGAATGCAATGAGGGAGAGAAAAGATGTGCTGCTGTTGGGAGGCAATTGTCTGAGTGTGTTCTGAAAAGAAACATTAGTGTGGCTCCACCTGCTCTCTGTGGATGAACTAACAGCTTTTTATTTCTGCTATCAGCTGAAGAAAACATAGGAATCCCCAAGTAAGTGTACTCTAACAGGAAAAAACAGAATAAGTGACTCCTATTACTGCGGCTGGGTGTTTTTTTTTATTAAATGTCACACTTGCGTCTCCACTGCTTTGAAAACCTGTAGCAAGAGGGAGACAAAGAAGCAAGATGCATACGCAAGTCCTTGTTTTTATTGAAAGTCATGACAAAAGAATCCACAAAAGAACAAAACAATAAGAACAATAACAAAATACTACAACAGAAAGGATACAAGACTAGAGAACATGAGTAGAAAACATATGGGAGAAAACAAAAAACAAGGCCTGAGAACACAAAACACCAAACAAACACAAAGTACATAACCAAGGGTTTAAATACACATGGAACAAACCAGAAACACCTGGGACTAAGGAGAGGGCAGGGCTACAAACAACACACAGGTGAGACAGATGGCAAGTAGGAGGAGACAAAGACCAGAACAAGAAGAAAAGCATATGAGCAATGTAAACTAATGCATATGAAACCGTATGTGCTAAGGATAGGTGTGTTATCTGAATATATCGCTGGAAATAATAATGTCCCTGAAAATAATGTTTTCTAGGTGAGAAAAGCTAACACATCCCTCTCCATCTCCCCCTCTTTCTCTAAAAAAATATATACACTGCTCAAAAAAATAAAGGGAACACTTAAACAACACAATATAACTCCAAGTAAATCAAACTTCTATGAAATCAAACTGTCCACTTAGGAAGCAACACTGGCTGACAATCAATGTCACATGCTGTTGTGCAAATGGAATAGACAACAGGTGGAAATTATTGGCAATTAGCAAGACACACTCAATAAAGGAGTGGTTCTGCAGGTGGGGACCACAGACCACTTCTCAGTACCTTTCTGCTTTCTGGCTGATGTTTTGGTCACTTTTGAATGTTGGTGGTGCTTTCACACTCGTGGTAGCATGAGACGGACTCTACAACCCACACAAGTGGCTCAGGTAGTGCAGCTCATCCAGGATGGCACATCAATGCGAGCTGTGGCAAGAAGGTTTGCTGTGTCTGTCAGCGTAGTGTCCAGAGGCTGGAGGTGCTACCAGGAGACAGGCCAGTACACCAGGTGACGTGGAGGAGCCCGTAGGAGGGCAACAACCCAGCAGCAGGACCGCTACCTCCACCTTTGTGCAAGGAGGAACAGGAGTACTGCCAGAGCAAAATGACCTCCAGCAGGCCACAAATGAGCATGTGTCTGCACACACGGCTAGAAACCATGAGGATGGTATGAGGGCCCGACGTCCACAGATGGGGTTGTGCTTACAGCCCAACACTGTGCAGGACACTTGGCATTTGCCAGAGAACACCAGGATTGGCAAATTCACCACTGGCGCCCTGTGCTCTTCACAGATAAAAGCAGGTTCACACTGAACAGATGTGACAGAGTCTGGAGACGCCGTGGAGAGCGATCTGCTACCTGCAACATCCTTCAGCATGACCGCTTTGGCAGTGGGTCAGTAATGGTGTGGGGTGGCATTTCTTTGGAGGGCCACATAGCCCTCCATGTCCTCGCCAGAGGTAGCTTGACTGCCATTAGGTACCGAGATGAGATCCTCAGACCCCTTGTGAGACCATATGCTGGTGCGGTTGGCCCTGGGTTCCTCCTAATGCAGGACAATACTAGACCTCATGTGGCTGGAGTGTCAGCAGCTCCTGCAAGATGAAGGCATTGAAGCTATGGACTGGCCCGCCCGTTCCCCAGACCTGAATCCGATTGAGCACATCTCCATCCACCAACGCCACGTTGCACCACAGACTGTCCAGGAGTTGGTGGATGCTTTAGTCCAGGTCTGGGAGGAGATCCCTCAGGAGACCATCCGCCACCTCATCAGGAGCATGCCCAGGCGTTGTAGGGAGGTCATACAGGCATGTGGAGGCCAAACACAATACTGAGCCTCATTTTGACTTGTTTTAAGGACATTATATCAAAGTTGGATCAGCCTGTCGTGTGTTTTTCCACTTTAATTTTGTGTGTGACTCCAAATCCAGGCTTCCATTGGTTAATAAATTTGATTTCCATTGATGTTTGTGTGATTTTGTTGTCAGCACATTCAACTTTGTACAGAACAAAGTATTCAATGAGAATATTTCATTCATTCAGATCTAGGATGTTATTTGAGTGTTCCCTTTATTTTTTTGAGCAGTGTGTGTATATTTCTGATTCCTATCACCATTAATGGTAATTCTGATGTTATTAGGATGTAATATTTTATAATATACTATGCTTCATCAGTTTCATAACATAATTAAGCAAAAATATTGGAATTCTCCTTTAAGGTCACATATTAACACAAAACCACTACAAGCGTACTGACCTTATACTGACTCACCTTAGACTCCTTTTACTTCATTGGCTATTTAAATAATGCACGTTCAGAATAGAAAAGATTGACTATAAATTAAAAATTGTGTAATTTTTAATTAAGCTTTCTTATTGAATATCAGAACAAAAGTAGTGGCAGTGTTACACTCAAAGATACATCACTAAATCAATGCAGTCAGAAATGGATTACCTCCTGTACCGCATGCATGTGAATATTCTAATAGCGAGAACGTTTAAAACGGCCATTGCTCGTCCGAGCCGTCTGTGGCCGGGGTTGACCAATGACGCAGTGTTTCAATTCAGCAGTATTGGGATTAGATGATTTGCTCAAAGGCACAATGGCAGCAGACGTTTAAATTCACAGGCCCTTGGTTCCCATGGGATCAAACTAACAACCCCTTGGCTTCACCATGCTCTAGTTCCTGGACCCCCAGCGCACTGGACCAGCAGTAAAAGCACACTCATTTACTGGTTAATGACAGAGCGAGAAAGTTGCTCCAAGGCAATTAAAAAGAATTGTCTTTAAGAATAGAATAAACACATTATGCCCCAAGTTGATTCAGGCATTTAAGTGAGCAACAACTCCTGCCAAAGTGAGTGTGTAGTTTGTGTGTGTGTGTGTGTGTGTGTGTGTGTGTGTGTGTGTGTGTGTGTGTGTGTGTGTGTGTGTGAGGTGAAAATGAGGGTACACTCTGTCCTGGTTTTTCTTCCTAAACTACAGTTGTCAACAGTGATTGTTGCCATGAAAATGGAAACAGGACGCGTGCTGAGTGTGAGAATGGTAAAGCCCAACAAGAAGTGTCTGTTAATGATCTGATGAAAGAAAAGCATGGAAGAAGAGCAAGGGAGGGCAGAAAGAGAGAGAAGTTATGGAGGGCCGGTCACAAAACTGCTGTCTCGTCCACTTTCTTTTTAATTGTTTTAAGTCCCGTTTTGTTTTTAGGGGGAGTAACACAAAGGGAAAGAAAAGTATGAAAACAAAACAAAGCCATCTTCAGGAACCTACTGCATCTTTTTCACATTCTCTAAGCAGCATTATATAATTAATATTCATGGAGGCAGTTTTGCAGTGTCTTCCATGCAGAACATGGAGCTGCTCACAAATTTAATCTACTGCGTTGCTTAAAGCAATGGTTTGGACAGAAGTCTAATTTACACAATTTTCCCCTTATCCCAGATGTAGTTAATCAGCCAAGACACGTTTGGCGTTCAAATTTTGCTTTTTTTGTTTAGCACTGGAGCTACAAGGCGACTGTTGCTAACAAGTGCTAGAAGTCAGTAGACAACCAAATCTTTTCTGTGAATAAATGCCCAAAAATTTCTCTCATACAGCATCCAGGTTCTTATTAAGGTAGCACAGACATGTCATTGTGGTAGGCATATGGATGCTACAGATTATTTTTCTATTTATGAATAGCTGATCACCTTCAGTAGAGACAGAAATTGTAAATATAGTGTAGTGTTCATATTACGCCAGACAATATCTAAAAATAATTATCACAATATTGTCTAGCTAAAAACAGTGATTGTCATATATTGAGTGTATGAACCAGAAGAACTTTTTCGCCTGGTTAGAGCTACGTGCTCTAGGTTAATATATTCAGTCACTTCAGCTTGATTGTTTTACTGCTGTGAAAAGGTAAAGACTAAAACTGAACTGGAGCATGTGATCACAAATGAAGGAAAATGAACCAAAATTTCACAGCATACTCACAAGCTGTTTAATGTTAAATTGGTTCTCTCTAGTTCTCTCAAAGTTCTTTTCCCAACATGCCAGTTATCGCCTTTTACATGTCATTGGATTACTTGTTCATCATTGACGATATCTGATTACATCCCCCTATTGCTCAGACCTAGTGTGGATTCTGCAGTTGAATTATGCAGAGGAGTCAGGATTAAGCATAACACCTCTTGTCTACAAAAACACAGAAAAAACAGAATACGATTATTTGCAAATCCTTTTCAACCTATATTCAATTGAATACACTACAAAGACAAGATATTTAATGTTCAAATGGATAAACTTTATTGTTTTTTGCAAATATTCACTCATTTTGAATTTGATGCCTGCAACATGTTCCAAAGAGGTTGGGACAGGGGCAACAAAAGACTGGGAAAGTTGAGGAATGCTCAAAAAACACCTGTTTGGAACATTCCACAGGTGAACAGGTTATTAAGGAAACAAGGTGAGTGTCATGATTGGGTATAAAGGAAGCATCCCTGAAAGGCTCAGTCGTTCACAAGCAAGGATGTGGCGAGGTTCACCACTTTGTGAACAACTGCATGAGCAAATAGTCCAACAGTTTAAGAATGTTTCTCAACGTTCAATTGCAAGGAATTTAGGGATTTCATCATCTACAGTCCATAATATCATTAAAAGATTCAGAGAATCTGGAGAAATCTCTGCAAGTAAGCGGCAAGGCAGAAAACCAACATTAAATACCCGTGACCTTCGATCCCTCAGGCAGCAGTGCATTAAAAACCGACATCATTCTCTAACGGATATTCCCACATCGCCTCAGGAACACTTCAGAAAACCATTGTCAGTTAAGTTAAAACTCTGCCATGCGAAGCGAAAGCCTTATATCAACAACACTCAGAAACGCAGCCGGCTTCTCTGGGCCCGAGCTCATCTGAGATGGACTGACGCAAAGTGGAAAAGTGTCCTGTGGTCTGACGAGTCCACATTTCAAATTGTTTTTGGAAATCATGGATGTTGTGTCCTCCGGGCTAAAGAGGAAAAGCACTGTCCAGATTGTCATCAGCACAAAGTTCAAAAGCCAGCATCTCTGATGGTATGGGGATATGTTAGTGCCCATGGCCTGGGTAACTTGCACATCTGTGAAGGCTCCATTAATGCTGAAAGGTACATACAGGTTTTGGAGCAACATATGCTGCCATCCAAGCAACGTCTTTTTCAGGGACGTCCCTGCTTATTTCAGCAAGACAATGCCAAGCCACATTCTGCACGTGTTACAACAGCGTGGCTTCGTAGTAAAAGAGTGCGGGTACTAGACTGGCCTGCCTGCAGTCCAGACCTGTCTCCCATTGAAAATGTGTGGCGCATTATGAAGCGCAAAATACGACAACGAAGACCCCGGACTGTTGAACAACTGAAGTTGTACATCAAGCAAGAATGGGAAAGAATTCCACCTTCAAAGCTTCAACAATTAGTGTCCTCAGTTCCCAAACGCTTATTGAGTGTTGTTAAAAGGAAAGGTGATATAACACAGTGGTAAACATGCCCCTGTCCCAACTTCTTTGGAATGTGTTGCAGGCATCAAATTCAAAATGAGTGACTATTTGCAAAAAAACAATAAAGTTTATCCATTTGAACATTAAATATCTTGTGTTTGTAGTGTATTCAATTGAATATAGGTTGAAAAGGATTTGCAAATCATCGTACTCTGTTTTTATTTATGTTTTACACAACGTCCCAACTTCACTGGAATTGGGGTTGTACTACACCATGAACTTTTGTTGATCTTTATAATTCACAGTAAGTCACAGTTAAGTTTGTCTTAAACCACATTGTGTGTGCAACCTCAATGACAATGTACTGTATTTACAGAAAAGATTTTGGTAACTGTCGTTTTCTAGTGTTTGCCAGCAATCTCCAGTTTGGAACTAAAGAAGTGAAATTTGGACATCAAACATGTCTTGGCCAATCAAATACATCTGGAAAATTCTGTGAATGTGAATTTCGGATGAACTGTCACTAAGATTGTAGTCTGCATTTAGAATTGTTTTGGAGAGAGATGTTTCTGGTGACTCAGAACCAGTGTTCTTCTTTCACTCTGGAATATACAAACAGACATGGGAAAAAGAGAGCAGATTTGGGACATAAGATAGATGAAGTTAAATGAAAGAGAAAGGACTGGGAGGTGAAAGATCATGTAAGCAAAGTCAAGTCATCTTTGAATGTCGCTTTCACAGTATGTGTCATTAAGACGTCAACAGGAGTCATCTCTGACTCACTCTCTTTCTCGCTTTCTCTCTGTTCTTTTGTAGTTTCACTAAGGGAATGGGTCTGAACCCAGCACAGCTGAAGTGCAAGAGATGTCCAGTGGTGCATCCATCACCGGTCTGTGGAACAGATGGACACTCTTACTCTACCAAGGTGATACATGCATACGGACAAAATTGCAATATTCCAGTAGTCAGATAATATGTCTGTGTGCTGGTTGTGCGATTACAGTGTAATTTCCCAGGAAGGTATTCAAGCAAAAGATTAATTTCTAACCAGCAGTGTACTGTTCTGATCTAATCTCTGTGTGTGTGTGTGTGTGTGTGTGTGTGTGTGTGTGTGTGTGTGTGTGTGTGTGTGTGTGTGTGCGCGTGCTGCAGTGTAAACTGGAGTATCAGGCGTGTATCTCTGGGAAGCAGATTTCTGTGAAATGCCCAGGACAGTGTCCCTGCTCATCGCAATTGAACAACCCTTCGGAGAAGAGAGGTAAACACAGATCTGCACAGTCACAAAATTAAAGGTCGAACCCGACTGACCAGCCTGGCCTGAGTGGTGCAGCTAAATTTGAAGTCCGACCTGTGCCAATGACTTTTGAACCCTGCCTGTCCAGGCTACCTGGTACTGACAAATTTAAAACCCTACCTATACCCTTGACTTTGAAACCCGACCTGGCCAGGCTCAACTGGTACTGCTAAATTTGAAACCCAACCTGTACTCATCAATTGGGAACCCAACCCGGGCAGGCCCAGTTGAAACTGCTAAATTTGAAATTCGACCCGTACTCATGACTTTGAAACCCGCAGAAGCCAGGCTTGACTGGTACTGCTAAATTTGAAACCCAAACCTGAGCCGAAGCCATGACTTGATCGTCCAGTCCAAACAGCCTCGATTGGTAGTATTGAATTTGAAACTCGAACCTGACCCATACCCGCAACTTTGAAACCTGACCCAACCAGGCAACATACAGCAACAGACAATGTCATGCTGGGATAAACAGATACTTTTACTCTGTAATGTACTAACAGTTTATCATCAGTAAATACCTGGCAGAGAATAGCATCCAAACTGTTCTGCTAAACTGTTAGCCCCATTGCGCTACAGTTCCTCTTACTACAACTGCTACTTTCAGAAATGCTTAACACATTTCCATCAAGCTTAATAAGCAAGAGAAAAGATCCGCTGTGACTTCTCAAACAACCCAGCACTTCTCTCTCATCATCTATTGTGTCACAGTGACTGATGTACTGCTGGACTTGATCTTTGGCTCATTCAGGGGCACCTTCACCCACCACAGTACATGCAGCTGTAGAGTATGTTACCAGACAGAGAGAGGGCAAGAGATAAATAAAGTGAGAGAGAGTGAAACAGAGCGCAAGAAAAATAATCATGAGAGTGCACATAGGCATATTCCTTCAAATAAAAGCAAATCTACAACATAAAAAAAAAAAAAAATTTAAAAAAATAAAAAATTTGCTCATTAGAAAGCAAACCTAAGCCCAGAAAAAATCTGCCTGAACCTGGCTTGAAACCTAATGTTTTGTCTGGGTCAGTCCAGGTAGCAGACCTCTAAAACACATACACACAAAGAAGAGGAACACCTTCTTCCTCACTAAGTACCTCTGCTGTTTTGTAATGTCCTATTTCTTTTACTCCGTTTCTCGCTCTTTCTCTCTCTCCCTTTCTCTCATCCTCTCTGTATGGTACAGAGAGCCTTTATGGCTTTTGGCAACTAAGAGCATGATTATTTTAAGGATTACAGTCCGACAAACTGTCCTTATTTCTTTTCCTCTCTAAAAGTCTGTATCCCTTAGAAACCTATTAAAAGTTTTCTGTGTCAAAATCTGAGCTGCAAGCGTGAATGAGAGAGAGCGAGATGAACAGATGAGTTTAAAAATGCATGGGATGCATTCTTGTGTTTGCTTTTTTTATTTTCATTGATCTAAAAAATGAACAATAATCTCTTCTACCATTAATGGTCTATAGCTGGCACTGGGTTCAGTTGTACCTCATAGAGGTTTGCATAGATGAGCCTAGTTCAGGTGTCAGCTCATCAATGGACAGAAAAAAAAAACAGTAAACAGACACACACAGAGGCAGAAAGTGTCAATCCCAACTTCTTGTGCTCTGTGAAAAGTAGTCCTTTTTCTTTTTTTTGCTGTTCAGTTAGTTATGTCTTTATAAAGTTAGAGCATGAGTCATTGTGTTTTTGACAGCTGTTCAAATGAGGGTTAATGAAAACTTCTACATGTGGATGAACACAAAAGACTGTATACTTCTGCTAATTGAGTGTGTTTTATAAGCAACTCACGAAATGTCTGTGTTTGTGTGTAGACTGTAGTGATGCTGAAATGAGTGATGTGGCAAGAAAACTGAGAGATTGGATCAGAGATCAACATGAAGGCGGGAATCCCAGCAAGAAACTTAAGTTCCAGAAACCAGATAAGAGTAAGTCTCCCCAAAAAACCAAACATCCAACAAACATTCTAAATATATACTGTAGGTACACCAAGGATGCGCTCCCTAGTAGGCCTGTTCCTGTTTAGTTACTGCAACTGTGCGTCAGTTTTAAGAACTAAATAATATCACAAAATAATAACATCCCCCACCTGCCACCTCTCTGACAAGTCCCCGTTTAACCATTTACCATGGTTATTTTTCACATGGTTAGCTGCATCAGAGGATTCTGAGTCCGGCACAGGCCTGCGTTGTAGGTTTATAATTATCGATTGGAGCCGATCTGTTGCTGAAAGAATTTATCAGCCTCCTCAACCCCATCCATGAGTGGAAAGGGACACCACTGACAAGATATTATTCGAGTTCTGGACCGTTATCAGCAGAGTGACACTGAGATGGTTGCAGCATGATGTGTGCGACACTGGTATGAGAGTATTAGGCTCAGCGATGTCGCCAGCGTAAGTTCTACACATCAGTATCACTGCTGTCTGGAGAATGGTAAACTAACAACTAATTGAACAAGGATATTTACATTTTTGCCTTTTTCCTGTGTCCTTCGTATTGTATGTGTAGGGATGGACATGAGTAAGGTGCCTCTCTGTAAGGATTCCCTGGGCTGGATGTTTACCAGACTGGATGTCAACTTTGACCTGCATCTGGACCAAACAGAGCTCGCAGGCCTGGGTCCAGAGAAGAACGACGCCTGCATCAAGGCCTTCCTCAGGTCATGTGACACAGGCCGAGACCAGCTCATCTCCAGCCAGGAATGGTGCTTCTGCTTTCAGAGACACCAGGGTAAACACTGTCTGTCTGGTGCTTGAAACAGTTCAACCTTTCAGCAATGTACATATTGTCACTATAAAAACATCAAGAGATTTGTGCATGTGGTTCTCTGCAAGTCCAACTGCTTGGCTTTTCTTTGGGTATTTATGATGCAGCCTTTGAATTTGATGAAAAGGTTGTGTCTTGCAAGGCAGCTGATTATGCTTCATGCTTTGAATGGACAGAGTAGAATGCACAGCAGATTTATTATTAACATATAACCATGCCTAGCTGTAAACAGAAATACACAAATAAGAAACAGACAAATCATAATAAACACTCAACATAGACACATATGCTGCTGAATATGTAACAGTCTATGTACAGCAACTGTGAAGCCTTTTGAAACTCAACAAAACAAAATTTGCCCTTCCACACTGTTTAGTGCACAAAGCCCTTTTGTTCTAGATTTCTTCAGCACCATATTATACAGTAATACATTGCTACTTAAAAAGGTTCAATCAAAACACCTTTGAACATGTGTTGCGACACCTTTACATTGTGTTGAATCTAGTAATTAATAGTATTCATGCGCTATTATGCGATGAGCTTCTATAGTCCCTGCCGTGATTGCCTATTCATTAACAGCTAAGCTAGAATGACAAAATGAAGTACTTAGAAGAGTTTGGGTCATGCTGAGAAGTGAACTGTTCAGAGAACTGGTTTTCTAGTCTACATTTTTTCGTTTTTGTATCAGAGTTGCAGGCCTTGCTCAGCTTATTAAGCAATGGATATTGTGACTAGGCTTTAATTAGTTTGAATGAGGTTAAATCATGAGTTAATTCTTGGCTGGCAGATAAAAATGGGGCAGTTACTACTTCATAAATCATATACTGCAGTATAAAACTCACTGTCAAAAAATGAGACACTGACAAAATCATACAGTTTCCAACCTTAGTAGTTTAAATAACTATGATTACCATCTTTATAAACGCCAAGGCAGTTAAATGATTCCTGCTGCAGTCTCTCAGCAAAGCATGTGCCAGGGCAATGGCTGTATATATAGTTCTAAAGAGTTTTTTTTGTTTTGTTTTATAATGAAATACAGAAACCTTCAAGACAAAGTCTATCCATGTACCTGACCCTGTGGTGTACAACCTGTGGCGAAATGATTTCAATGTGTCCTTAAAGGGTTTTATAACATGTATATGTTTTCTTTCAATACTGTGTTCATACATTTTAACATAGTACATTTTCATACCACCCACCCCTACTCAATGTTCTTTTTAGTATTAAATCTGAAACCATTTTTGCTTCTCATGTTTCAGATTCTCCCTGCCAATCAGAGATTACCAGTATCCATGAGCAACAAGCTGGGAAGAAGTTATTGGGTACGTGTTTTTCCTCCTTCCCTGACTTTCACTCGCTCAGGCTGTGCCTCTCTTTCTAACTCTGATTTAGCACATTTGCAGTTCATAAAATGGCAGTCATCACACAAATGATATGATCAACAGATTACATGCAAGTTTTTAGTTATATTTTCAAACAACCCAATTGTCTTTAGAGGCTACCTGAAGAGTATGCTCTACATACCAACTTGCTATGGTGCTTTTGGTTCGCTTGTGTTTATTATCCACATTATTAGACACACGTCCCTTGTTGGTACACCGTTCTGGGACTAGGTCTCATCTTCTTCCGTGCACAACATGCAACTGTCACTGCATTGTTGAGAATGGTCCAGCTCCCAGATAATATCTTGTGAACAGCGGCAATATGGTGGTCCATTTCCTGTGATGGATGGGATAGCAGCATAAGATGGGCAGTCAGCAGTCACTAAACTGAACCAGTAGCTCAAGTCAGTAACTATACCTACAACCTATATGTTTCTGATAAAATAGCTGTTGACTTATAGCTACAAGGTAGATGTACCTAATAAACCGGCATGCACATTGACATTTACCAAATCTGTGCAGTTCTGATTTGGGGAAGGAAAAAAAACATTTTACCTCATTTGGAGCCCATAATCAAGTACACGATAACAGCGCATTTGCATCAATATTACGTGATTATACATATGCCATGCTTATCTGCATAAATGCATATGCATAGGAATATGATCATGAATATGTAAATATGTGCATATTATCATAACTACGTGTGATGGGGTGAATCTCACAGTCACGTTCCTAAAATGAGGTTTACGGGAAGTCATGAGTCCATCTCGAGTTTGATTTAGTGAATAATGAACGTCTCTGTGTGCCTGAGTTGCTCTTTCCCTTTCCGAAGGTTGCGTGTTTAATTTGAGCAGAGAGAGCGATGAGACGTATGGTGGAAATCGGACATGAAAAGGGGATATTTTTATCCACAGCTCCACTTTTGAGCAGAATGCGTAGAGATGGCTCAATGCCTGCAGGCACAAATAAAGTAAAAAAATAAATAAGCTCAAATAATATCACATTTAACTGCTGAAAATCTTTGGCAAGACTGCTGGATTTTGGGGCTTTCACCCAAGATGCTATGAAGCTGAAACTGAAGCTGGGTGTGAGAGTTGCAGTGGCAGTAGTGGTCATTTTGCCAGTCATCAAATAACTTAGTCTTTGAATCTGTTTGTGTTTGGGTAGGTCAGTACATCCCCTCCTGCGATGAGGACGGTTTCTATAGGTCTCACCAGTGCCATGGCAGCAGCGGCCAGTGCTGGTGCGTCGATCGTTATGGAAACGAGGTTGCTGGGTCACGCACGTTGGGACCAGCAGAATGCGGTACAAAAATGATAAATTCATTCAGTTCTGTTTAGAAAATAGCACTGTTATCAAAACTTGATAACTCAAGTCTATAACTTGATAGCTTTTTGTATTAATTTGTGAAATAGTCAGCTGCTCTTTACATTGCACATTATATTATACAACAGTGTAAATACCATAACAGTAATATGGAAGGTCATGCACAGGGAACATTGTGAAAGATAAATGAGTCTAAATGAGACTTTTAACAGGCTTAAAGCAGTTATTGAATGGACATATTCAATATGACAGCAGCAGATGCTATTATTTTCAGGTGTGAACAAGTTTGCTTTGCAGGAGCTGTTCTAGTTCATTAAACACCTCATTAAACTAGCGATGCATCACTGGCAGGCATGATGACTATTAACATGCTCCTAACTGTTCACTCTGTTTTCACAGCTCCTGTGGTGGAATCTTCCGGAGACTTTGGCAGCGGTGACTCCCTGCTCTCTGACGACGAGGATGACGATTTCCTGAACGACGAAGAGGAGGTGGGAGATGACGAAGAATATGATGATGATGACGATGATGATGGCTACCTGTCATAATCCACTTTTCTTTTTTTTTCTAAAAAAAAAGGGGGAAACCAAAAAAAAGGAAGGAGAGACGTTTGTTTGGTCCTAAAGAGCATTTTTAGGCAACACTGGCAGAAATCAGTACTAATATTACTAATGGCTTAGACAAAAAGATATATCTTCCTCTCGTTGTGTAACATTTGTACAAAAATTAATACAGTTATTCATGATATAAATGCATTTTATTTTTCTTATGTCGATGTTTTTGATCCTTAGGATAAGTTATCCACAGTAGCCCTTGGGACAGTAACTAGGAGTGATCAGAAGGGTTTTGTCAGAGATAAAAGTATTACGCTTAGGATTTAGCGTGGACACACACACACACACACACACACACACACACACACACACACACACATTCACACACAGGCATATGTGAACACATGGGTCCTATTTTTAGCAAGAAACTTTTCTGTCTGAAAGGGAAGCAGGCATACCCAGACACACGCACACAAACACACACCTGATGGCATGTTTCTAACCAATTTCATCCTTGTTTCAAATTCGTCTGTGTATATGTGCGTGTGTATATATTTTCCTGTACATTGTCAGGCTGAGATTACTGATTATTGCACTTTTTTGGTTTGTACTTCAACGAAATAAACTATGAGATTAATTCATTTTTAGACGCAGAAAGAAAATCTGCTTTAATAAGCCATTATTATCACATATTCATCTGAAGTTAGTTTAGGTTGTGAGGGGAGGATGGTCAAAACACTTCAACTCCGTGGCTGAAGAGATATAATACTAACCACATAGCATCGCCTTTTTTGGACTTCCAGTTTGTGGACTAGGAAACCATGGATCAGGTATATTGGAGCAGGAAGAAACTTTCAATGTCTAAAGCCCATTTTACACAGAGTGCAGTAGCCGGTCACTTGACGCATCATGTGTAATATGCACGTGTTTCAATCAGTGCAGCCTTTCACACCGGCCACGTGCATCAAACTGAGTAACAGTGGTGCTGTGAACATACCTTCTGTATTCTTGCTATATTGTTCTATGCCCATGATCAGCTACATTTTAAGTTGGAGCAGCAAAACTGTACAAACTCCTAGAAGCTTCTAGACTCCACTGAAGAACCATGCTTTCAGAATGTTAGCAGCTAATAGCTATGCTAAAGTTTATTTCATTTGAAAACAGAACAATGTCAAAAGCGTATTTTGCTAACACAACTTGACGTGCGAGTTGCGTCCAGTGTGAAATAGGAAGCGTTGAGGAACAGTGTAGGCTTGCTGTGTGTGCCGCGTTGCTTCTAGTGTAAAATTAGCTTAACAAACACAGTTTTTCATTGTTATCTGTTACCCGTTAGCAGT
Source organism: Pygocentrus nattereri (assembly GCF_015220715.1). Lineage (NCBI taxonomy): Eukaryota > Metazoa > Chordata > Actinopteri > Characiformes > Serrasalmidae > Pygocentrus > Pygocentrus nattereri. The sequence continues at coordinate 12,277,398 of NC_051232.1, forward strand.
CCGAGGATGTGCGGTGCCTTTGAGTGGAAAAGAGAGAGAGCAAGTTTCTGGCGATGTTGTAAAAGGTTTTAGCTTAAAAGTTTGACTGTCATACACCAGAGAGGGCCTCACCTCTATATGAAGTCTCTGTGTTTTGGTTTTTGGTAGGAGAACGTGTATGCATATAGTTTGTACCTTACTGTTAAAAAAAAAAAAAAAAAAAATACTGTTCCAACATACAGTTATAGATGTTCAACCTCGAACGTGTCCTATGTGTTGTTTGTTGACTTGTTTGCATTCTTGGATTTGATTTGGACTTTTTTTTTTTTTTTTTTATTCGTTAGCGATCTTGCACTCCAAGCTATGAGATTTTCCTTCTGCAGACACTTTTGATCATTATCGTGTTCTGCGAAATTTCCCGCTTGTTCAAGTTTGGAATTGTTGGCGGAGGTGCTAGGAGGGGGGAAGAACAGGACCTTCATTTCCCATGTCCACATCTGTCCAGCTATTGTCATAGAAGTGACAAATACATTTTTCTTTTTTCTTTTTTTTACAGTGTATGTAATATTTGCTGATAATAAAGTTCTATTGACCAGAGTGACACTTTTTTAATCTATTACTGGTGTGTGTGCGTGTGTGTATATGTGATGTGGTCACAACTGCATTATGTATAACACCATGTAAATATTTTATGTGCCACAGTTTCTCATCAGGCCTCGACAAAAGCACACATACACTACTATGCAAAAATCATGGGCCGCCCTTTATTTATTTAATTTCCAGTCAGTACAGCCATTAAGTACTCAAGCAGTCCATTTTTCAGTCACAAAATAAGAAGGAAACCTATTTAACTGAAAATTACACAAGACAACTTAATATAATGTCTAATTTTTCAGTGTTTAGTGTGTACACTCTTTACCTTCATTACAGCTTCCATTCTTTTCAGGAGATTTGCTTTAAGTTTTTCAAAGAAATCTGCAGGGATATTTTTCCATTCCTCTAAAGTTCACTCTTAGAAGATTTCTTATGACAAGTCAAATCTCAGATGTGCTTCGAATTTACCTAAATTAATATAATGGCCAGTCTGACTAGAAATTGAGGAAGTAAAGGGGGGTCTCTGACTTTTGCACAGTTCTGTGCACACACACACACATATATACTCCTAAGCTGGGGCATTTTCAGGAGGGAGTTGTGAGATGGTTCATCATTACAACCCAATCACTTATTTATCAATCAGTGTGTGTTTGTGTGTGTGTGTGTGAGAGAGAGAGACAGGATTATGGCTCTTTCAAGCACTTTCATCTCTCAGTGAAATTAAATTACCAAATAAAAAGGGAAATCACTGACCTGGAAACAGTGGAAGCTCAGGCCGAGAGAGCCAGTGGCTAACAGACACACTTTGTATGTTTATGCGTCTCTGCTTCTCATTTTCGCTACGCTAACACAAAGCACTGTGTCCGACAAATGTGTGTAGCTCTGTGCAAGGAAACGACTGGATAAATAGAAAGTGTTTCCATTTATTAAGGTTTCCCCTTCCTGTTAAAGAGAACGTGACAAAACCGCTGCTGACTCTGGACCTCGATCAAACACATACACTCTCTCTGACTCTTCCTCTCACTATCTCTTTCCCTCTCTGCATATTATTACTACTATCAGTCTTCACTTCTGGGTGTGTGTTTATGTGATAAGAAGGCTGGAAGAACAAGAGGTGAAGAATGAAATCAGTCAGAGGCGTTGCCCTGTTAAAACAACCAAAAGCAAGCTCTCCCTGCCTTGCACAGAAAACAAGAGCACAGTTAACAATGTCATTAGGTACAAAATGACTCTCAGGCCCTGACTGGTTCGTTTTAATTATACTGAGTTGATGCAGCTAACAGGGTAAAATGGAACTTGGATATTTTATGTAGTTAATAGCAAGTAGTAGTTAAGTAGAGAGTTCTAGTTATGTGCAGATGCTTATGAGCAGATTGACAACAATTCACCCTCTTACACCATAAAAGTGTTTTAGTTACGGAGTTGTGTGTAATTCACAGAATACACCCCTATATCATTTTCCTCACGTTCTTGGTGGCTGTAATATAGCACCGTTTTAAACATGTAAGTGACATACAGGTTAAACTACTGCCTCCGTACGGTGGGATTAGTTTTAACACCGTGTTACAACTAAGCCTCCAAAAGTGAGAACGACTCCAACCTGCCATATAAATCATTTTATGGTTTTTGCAGACGTCATTCTGTTTTCTCACTGTTCCACTCTGTGGTCCAAAATCAATCAACACAATTGTTTATTTCAAAGCATATATTTGTATGCATTAAGGTTTGTTTCTTTGCCTCAGCATAGAACTGTACTGGATCAATTGTGATTTGCATTGATTTACAATTGAAGACTTTTTAGCGTCTGTTACAACTAGTCCCTCGATCTTTTACCCTCACTCCACTTTTGGCTGAATTGTTCATGAACTCTTGGTGCTGGCAACAATATTTTTCGTTTGTAGCGGAGATGTGTAGGTTGCATGTATAAAAAAATATCAAATCTTCCTCAAATACTTTTGAAATGATTTAGCAAAAGCCTAAGTTTATTGTGCCCCTCGCACCCCTACTTTGTTTCTACGCTCATTAGTCATTTTATCAGGTACACCTACTTTGTAGGTTTAGTTACTTATTGTAGTCTATCTGTTGCTGCACAATTATCAGCCCCCTTCTACCCCATTTATTAAGGAAAAGAGACCACCATAGTTCCACCTCTGACCAGATATCATTTAAATGGTCAGCAGTAGTGACACCATAGTCGTGGTGTAGTAGTGGACGTTTCACTGGTATGAATTAGGTATGCACCTTGTTGACAGTTGCGATGATAACATCTTTTTCCATTCGCAGTTTGATATAGTCATCTTCTAGAACTTCATCAGCGGTTAGTTTCTGAACTTAAAACCACTGTTGGCTGGACGCTTTTAAGCAGTGCAGCATGTTCAAAATACAGTGCTACGGTCAGTAATTGTAAATGTGCGAAGTGCCAATGACTGTAAAGAAAAGGCTTGAATCCAGTTTTTCTAAAAGACGGCCATAGTTTTACAGCTGACAGTTTTGATTCAGTTTTTGATTTATTTATTATTTATTATTTTTATTTTATTAAAGCTAAAAAGCATTTTCTCATTGCTTTTCATTTTATTAGTGATTTTAGTCTATTACACTGCTCAAAGAAACACTCAAATAACACATCCTAGATCTGAATGAATGAAATATCCTCATTGAATACTTTGTTCTGTACAAAGTTGAATGTACTGACAACAAAATCACACAAAAATCATCAATGGAAATCAAGTTTATTAACCAATGGAAGCCTGGATTTGGAGTCACACACAAAATTAAAGTGGAAAAACACACGACAGGCTGATCCAACTTTGATGTGATGAGGCTCAGTATTGTGTTTGGCCTCCACGTGCCTGTATGACCTCCCTACAACGCCTGGGCATGCTCCTGATGAGGTGGCGGATGGTCTCCTGAGGGATCTCCTCCCAGACCTGGACTAAAGCATCTGCCAACTCCTGGACAGTCTGGTGCACCATGGCGTTGCTGGATGGAGCGAGACATGATGTCCCAGATGTGCTCAATCGGATTCAGCTCTGGGGAACGGGCGGGCCGGTCCATAGCTTCAATGCCTTCATCTTGGCCACCGTGCGGCCCTCCAAAGAAATGCCACCCCACACCATTACTGACCCACTGCCAAACCGGTCATGCTGAAGGATGTTGCAGGCAGCAGATCGTTCTCCACGGCGTCTCCAGACTCTGTCACGTCTGTCACATGTGCTCAGTGTGAACCTGCTTTCATCTGTGAAGGGCGCCAGTGGCGAATTTGCCAATCCTGGTGTTCTCAGGCAAATGCCAAGCGTCCTGCACGGTGTTGGGCCGTGAGCACAACCCCCATCTGTGGACGTCGGGCCCTCATACCATCCTCATGGAGTCGGTTTCTAACCGTTTGTGCAGACACATGCACATTTGTGGCCTGCTGGAGGTCATTTTGCAGGGCTCTGGCAGTGCTCCTCCTGTTCCTCCTTGCACAAAGGCGGAGGTAGCGGTCCTGCTGCTGGGTTGTTGCCCTCCTACAGCCTCCTCCATGTCTCCTGGTGTACTGGCCTGTCTCCTGGTAGCACCTCCAGCCTCTGGACACTACGCTGACAGACACAGCAAACCTTCTTGCCACAGCTCTCATTGATGTGCCATCCTGGATGAGCTGCACTACCTGAGCCACTTGTGTGGGTTGTAGAGTCCGTCTCATGCTACCACGAGTGTGAAAGCACCACCAACATTCAAAAGTGACCAAAACATCAGCCAGAAAGCAGAAAGGTACTGAGAAGTGGTCTGTGGTCCCCACCTGCAGAACCACTCCTTTATTGAGTGTGTCTTGCTAATTGCCAATGATTTCCACATGTTGTCTGTTCCATTTGCACAACAGCTGTGAAATTGATTGTCAATCAGTGTTGCTTCCTAAGTGGACAGTTTGATTTCACAGAAGTTTGATTTACTTGGAGTTATATTGTGTTGTTTAAGTGTTCCCTTTATTTTTTTGAGCAGCGTATAATAATCCTGCCTCTCGGAGAGAGAAACAGCAAGTGTGAGAACGAAAAAGAGAGAGAGGGATGGGGGGAGGGGGAGAGATGTGAAGAGAAAGGGTCGAGATTAGAAATCATATTCTGCATAATCTGCTCAGCCTATGAAAATCTGGACGGAGATTGCTCAGAATGACACAACTGCACAAAACTGACATGCGTGTGCAACATAAGTGCACACAGTTTTTAATATATGGCCTAGATTACAGATGTTTAGCTATGCTGGTCTACCTTGCGTAGTGGATTAGGCACCTAGTTCATGTTTTAATCCAGAGAAACAATAAGCACTTGAATGTGCAGGGATGCGTACACATGGTGATGGAGAGTAAAGTCTATTGCTCAGTGGTAACTAATAACCAACAACCTTCTCTGCAGTCTGGATCCAAGGGGTCTCATGACACAGTACTTCTTGCTTACTTTGTACATATTTAGCTAGTCATTTTAATTTCTTCTTCTGGTGAGTCCTCCTTATGTTTCATGTGATAGGCTGTTCATCATAAACGTCACGTTCTCATGTGCACACGCAAAAGGAATAATCATAGCCTGAGTATCTTAACTGTACTGATCTTAGAACACAAGTCCTAATAGAGTTTTAACAGACAGAATTCTACACGCTAGCCAAGCACTCCAGCTAGAACCCAAGTTCTAACCCAGGATTATACACACTAGCCTAGCATTCCAGATAGAACCCACGTTCTAACCGAGGATTATACACACTAGCCTAGCATTCCAGATAGAACCCACGTTCTAACCGAGGATTATACACACTAGCCTAGCATTCCAGATAGAACCCACGTTCTAACAGAGGATTATACATGCTAGCCTAGCATTCCAGATAGAACCCAAGTTCTAATCGAGGATTATACATGCTAGCCTAGCATTCCAGATAGAACCCAAGTTCTAATCGAGGATTATATACACTAGCCTAGCATTCCAGATAGAACCAAAGTTCTAACTGAGGATTATACACACTAGCCTAGCATTCCAGATAGAACCCAAGTTCTAACTGAGGATTATACACACTAGCCTAGCATTCCAGATAGAACCCAAGTTCTAACCGAGGATTATACACACTAGCCTAACATTCCAGATAGAACCCAAGTTCTAATCGAGGATTATACACGCTAGCCAAGCATTCCAGCTAGAACCCAAGTTCTAATCGAGGATTATACACGCTAGCCAAGCATTCCAGCTAGAACCCAAGTTCTAATCGAGGATTATACACGCTAGCCAAGCATTCCAGCTAGAACACAAGTTCTAAACGAGGTTATACACACTAGCCTAGCATTCCAGATAGAACACAAGTTCTAAACGAGGATTACTCTTATTTTTATTCTTATTCTTATTTTGTTGTAAACTAGAGATTTAACTTTAAATTTTACTATTTATAATGTTTATATCAAATCAAATCAAATTTATTTATATAGCGCTTTTTACAACTGATGTTGTCACAAAGCAGCTTTACAAAAATGGGAATCACAGCACAGAGAATCAGACAAAACACTGAACATAATATACAGAATATACAGAATATACAGAACCCCCGTGAGCGCTGCTTATACTGTTTCTACTGTTTCCAGTTTCTGTTACTGAGTGTCTTACTTCTGTTAAAACTCAAGTTTGTGTCTATGTTCCAGATGTCAGGTTGTGCAAGTGTTGTTGGAAGCAAAACCTTGTATCTCCAATTTTGTAGTTTTACAGTTTTTGACATAATTTGAAAGTGTCTGTTGCCCTTTACATTGCCTGTCAATTTCATGATAAATGGACCAAAAGAAATGGCCCAAAGCTACTTGGAAAAAGTCTGGTTCCATTCACTTACATTAAAGTAAGTTTTCCTTTTTTCCTTTTTCTGTAAAGTCACTGTGTTGGAGGTACAAGGTTTTGTTCTGACCACAGTGATATACACTACTTAGCCTGTATATGATATTTACTTGAACCTTTTGGCTTTCCTTTGGCCAAACCACAAGGTCAACGTGCTTAGTATGAGGATGAAGACCCTCGCCTCTCTTCTTCGAAGGGTCAGCCCAGGCTGGAGGTGGAAGAATGTCTTCTCTCTCTGTTTCTCTGGCTTCCCCATTCCTTTCCCTGCTCCACTTTAATGTGAAAATCATTAGCTACCTTCGATCAATGGCTCTTCTTGCAGTCTCATGGAGTGTCCAGCAAGCAGAGCTACATTTCTGGCTGTATCAGCCATTAATGAGACTGTTAAAAATGAAGAGGTCACATGACCAACAGACACAATTCCTCTCAACTACGTATTGATCCACAGTTATTTTATATTTTGCTTTCCTTTTTTTTATCATAAGTGTCTGATGGCGTAGTCTGCATGGCCCCTGTATTCAAAGTACCGAAAGTGTGCAGTTTTTACAGTAAATGACCTTCCAGGGGGCGTATTGATTGGCTGGTGTGTGCAAGAGTGTGTGAGTGTGTGTTTGTGTGTGTGTGTTCTAGGCGCTGTAGTGATGAAGTATAATCCTCTTGACCATTAAAGTAATTGTCAGCATTGCTTAGCAACTAGCAAGCAAATCGAAGTCGAGGTTTGTGCGATGACGCTGCACTTAAAGTGGCAGAGGCTCTTTTCTTATACGTTCAGAGATCAGCCGTTCTTGTCAGGGTTGGATTTAATGAGTTTGGAGCCCGAGGCAAGGACAGAAATGTGCCCCTCCTCTAACTCACTGCATTGACAGTATGGAAAAGAATAGCTATAACAGCAAATAACAGGCATTCAAAATACAGGACTATATCAAGGTTGATCGTGTATCATGTTAAAGCACTGTTAATTAAATTAAACAGTCAAACAAAAGTAAGAGTAGCTGAGCAAAAAGGAGCCTGAGTAAAAAGTCACAGCATCCAGCAACTATCAGCATAGGATGTCCTGTTTGTTAGGCTCTGTGATCTGTTTTGAAGCTCCACAGTTAGAGGTTTAAGCACAAGAGAATGAAATTAAACAGAGAGAAAGGACTAGAAATTAAAGGTTAATTGCTAAAACGGACCTCATAAAAACACTTATAGACATAAAGGTAAAAGAAACGATCACTTGAAAACTCAGGAATGTACCAATCCATCAAAACTTTACTGAAGTACATGGCAACTAGTTACTACACCTCTGTACTAGAGCTGGGCGATATGGCCAAAAGTCTTATTACCATAATAATTTTCATATCGTTCGATTTCGATATGTGGTGATAAACGTCAAATCATTATTTCCTGCCAGTTTGAAGGCTGATTTTTGCTTCTGAGTGGTCAGTTGCTCATCAGACATTGGAACATTCCACAATTTTGTCATGGGAAAGTGGGAGAACAGCCGCAAGCAGTGACGGATCACACCGCCTTACTGCCATCACTCCTACCACATCCATGTCTGAGCTTCTCAGTATTCCAACACCAGCTAGCAGACGACTGGATTTCTCTATTGTAGCATAGCAGTTTGAGGGGTGAACCGCAATATATCTGACGCTCGCTGTGTAAGAGCATTAACTGCAGTGTGATTCTCTCACACCAGTTAGATCGACGATCACTCAAACAGGGAATATATGACTGCACGTTTCAGACGTTGCTTAAGTATATTTGGCCACTCATTTTACTCGTTGCTGACCTCCCAATTAAAAACTCAGAAGTGCACCCTCATGTTGCACGAGTAGTGTTGCTTTCCTTGCAATAGAAAACGCCACAGCTGGAAGTGAGAATGGTGCATTATATTGAACATCTGTTATAACTCTATCAAAGAAAGTTATATTGTGATGATTATCGTTATCGTTTTATCGCCCAGCCCTCCCCTGTACGAAATTGAATTTCTATAGGCCTTTGACACCTAAACAGTTGCCCTAAACGTCCTTTACCAGCATTATAAAATATGATGTTCATAACATAAGTCACTGTAGATTCTCCAGTCTTGTTCAGCTGATGTTTGAGAGATGTATTTGTGTCATCAACCTGACTCTAATCATGTTTTGAGTGATTGCCAGAATGTACTGGCACCTTGGTGGTTAATTAATGCTTTTAGTTTTAATTAAGCATTTAATGATGTTTCCAGCATTTAAATGGTAGCAAATCAAGACCATTTGGTCATTTCAATTCATTTGGACTTTTTTTTTTGTTCACAAATGGACAAGAAAACGCAGAGTCGGTTGACATTCTGGGCTTGGCAAAAAGAGGTCGTGAACATTTAACAACAGCAAACAAATGAATAAATAGGTCTTATGTGAAGACCATTACATGTCCAGCGTTAATGTGAAGCACAGGCTCACGCTACAGCGATAACCCGAGAAGAGGGTGCTAAAAATGTGCTTATTTCCACGAAGCTAAGAATGCGTGAGTGTAGTGGGTGTTGCCCGTTCATTAGGGGGCAGGGTGATGAAAGGCTTCACTGGTAGAAACAGCAGAATCATTGTTTCAGCAAGAACGATGGAGGCACAGAAGAAAACAGCGATGCTGTCAGAACAAAACCTCGTTTCTCCATTTTTGACATACAAGTCTGTTGCGCTTTACATTGTGTGTAAATTTCGTGATGATTGGATGAATGGTTCTGTTGACCTACATTAAAAGGAATGTATGTTTTTCCTTTTCCTTCCTACCTTCCTTCATTTTTTCTTCTGACAGCAGTGATATAAAGCTGTTTTTCTCCGTCTCTGCCACCATGTGTGCTACATCGCTGTTGTCAGAACAAAACCTTGTATCTCCAAAATGGTAACTTTACAGGAAAAGGAAAAAACCTACTCTACTTTAAATGTAAGTCAATGGAACCAGACGTTTTACCAAGTAATTTGGGGTCATTTTATTTGGTGCATTCATCATGAAATTTACATACAACATAAAGGGCAACAGGTATTTTCAAATTGTCAAAAACTGAAAAATGACAAAAATGGAGATACGAGGTTTTGTTCCGACAGCAGCGATATATTATATATATATATTTGAGAGAGAGACAGAGACAGTGCATCCCTCTATGCTTGTGTTGATTACAAAGGTTGTGTGTGTGTATGTTGTTGTCTTCCAAGAATCAGTACAGTCAGTCAATCAAATCCCCTGATCCGTTCATCAATACGTACTGATGAAAGACAGAGGCAGCAATGTAAAGAGAGATTGGACAGAGAGATAGAGGAGAAAAGGGGGGGATTAAAGTCTACACACTGACCATAAGCTGCATGAGCAGATGTCTTCATCGTCTCCTAATAAACGTTAACACCTTTCGCAAACATAACACAGTGATTTAAAAGGCTACAGTTTCTTTTATAAAGCTCTTGTCTCCATGTAGGATCTACACTGCCACTATTTCAGCGGAATAAATGGAATGGAAATGTTATGTTTCTGCACATCGCCATGCTTGCCCCCGATTTTTTTGCTTCGGCAATCAGTGGAGAATTATTAGTGCGGAGACGAAAATCCAATTATAAAAACAATGTTATCTCAGGGCAATTACCCACAGAGAGAGAGAGAAAGTGAGAGAGAGAGAAAGAATCATCTGATGAATAGGAACAGACGCAGACAGACACCAGCAGTTAAAGTAAATAGGGAGGAGCGGAGAGAAACTGTTTCTTAGGCTACTACCTAAGAGAAGGTGGTGGCCCTCTCTTCCCCCATCCTACTCCCTCTCTCACTCTATTATTGTGTCATTCTTTCTCCAGTCCTCTCAGGGTGTTTGGAGAATCATGTCTGCTGGGCAGTTTAAAGTTGACCTGAGATGATTATATTTAGCAGCATTCCTTATGGACTAAACCAAATGAGAATCACCTGATCATTTTCTCTCTCTCTCTCTCTCTCTCTCTCTCTCTCAACACATCACTTAACAGCATTAACCAACATCCTACAGGCTACTGCTTGTGCCAGAATTAAAGACCTGGTGCCTCTTATTTATTAGCTTGTGGCATTTAAGAGCACATGCTGCCACCTGGTGGCCATTCACTGTATGGTCAAAACAACAATTTTGCTGGTGACAGTCCCATCCGAACTCATGATCTGTATGATTTTATTGACAGAACATCAAAATATTTTTTTTAAAAGAACAGTAGCCTTGTGAATGTCTGGTTTAAACTTAGGATTGAACTAACAAGGTATTGCCTGTAAGTGTGAGAGAAATGTTCCACTGAGACAGACAGACAGACAGACAGACTATATTGCCGAAAGTATTCGCTCGTCTGCCTTCACACGCATATGAACTTGAGTGACATCCCGTTCTTAATCCATAGAGTTTAAGATGATGTCGGTCCACCCTTTGCAGCTATAACAGTTTTAACTCTACTGGGAAGGCTTTCCACAAGGTTTAGGAGTGTGTTCATGGGAATTTTTGGGAGTAGTTGTGACCTTTGCACAGTACTGTAGATAGACTGACAGACAGACAGAGTTTTTGCATAAGAGTAGGTAGATATAGATAGGTAGGTGTGTGTGTGTGTGTGTGTGTGAGAGATTTTGCCATATGGTTCAGGCACACAAGTGTAATCCAGTATACTCATTGCAGAGTCACATGCACCAACACACACAGTACAAAAAAACCACTAGTACAATGTTGGCTATATAATGTATTTGAATTCAGAAAGCCATTTTTATATGACATTTGCATGTACAACCGCTAGTCAGCTTTGGTGTGTGGATTACGGACGCAAATTCTTCTCCAAACTAGGACAGAATAAGTTTTAACTACATTAAAATTGCCAAGTAGGTTACTCAAGTATGTCACCCCGTCATCCTGCGTTCTGCTCTGTTCAAGATGATGGATGGTCCTGCTCCGCTGCACAATAGCTGTCTCAATATCTAGTGAGGTGTCTACATAAGCAGCATCTTAAGTCATCAAATATGCATTGTAGACGAGAATTATTTTACTTTTTACCATAGAACGAAAAACTATACATTGACATAGTTGAACTGACAAACCATGAACCTCAAACGCTGAGATGTCTCCTCCTATACATGCAAATCCCGTGTTTGCAAAAGTCAACAATCCTTGACTGTCCTCACTCATTAGTATTTACACCCCCAAAATGTACATACACCAGCCAAATAACTAGCCCGGCAGTTACTGTGAAGAACAAAACAACAGAACACCAGCAGAGCATGTGCAGGAACGTACCTTTCAGGCTGTGAAATGCAAGGGAGGTCAGCACTTCTCATACTTTTCCCAAAGAACCGAACCGTCAACAGGCATGGATGACATTCATCTTTAAACGAGGTTGAACCCTTTAAAAAAAAGAATAAAGTTCATTTTATTAAGTAAACGTAAGTAAAGTTCAGGTATATTTACCAAGTATGCTTTATGTAGTACATACAGTAATATCAGTGTGTACTAGTTGTATACTTGTAGGTGTACTTGTATACTTGTTTCAGAACTTCTTGGGACTAAATTGTCCCCGTTTTTAGTTTATAAAAGTATACTTTTAAGTATAGTTTAGGGGTAAAAGGACACGGCTAGTTTACATGTTTTTGAGTTACAACGTTTAATTTTGTGCTGCAGGCATACTGAGCTAAAAGTGAACTTACAGGTAAGCTGTTACTTTACCAGTTATATAGTGTGGCGGCAGGCTGGGGAGGGTCTGTGCCACTGGGGCTGAGAGCCACACCCAGACAAACCAGTGTGGGTGCATCATGAAGCTATTTACACATTAAACAACAAAAACATAAAACAAACTAAACTTTTCTCACTTTTTTAAAAGGTCCTTTTTATCTTTAGACCAGGCTTGTTCTCCAGCTTAGACCTCAATCTGTCCTCCATGCTGAAGAGAGAGACTGTCTTTTAAAGTGTCTCTGCTCATCCCCTGATTAGCCTCAGCGGTACCTGATTAGGGAGAGGAGAGGCTCTGTGTGCTCTTGGTCACGGTAGCTTCACCTCCCCAATACTCATGTCACACTTTCTAGTTTATGAAGTAAAAGGTACACATAGGTACACTTTCAAGTAGGCTCTCAGGAAAACTAGCTCTCAGTACTAGTTTTATACTGCAACTATACTTTTAAGTTTTCTTTAAGTGAGCTTAACATAATACTTCAAATTCACATTCCAGTTCAAAACAAAATACAACAAACTCTTGGAAGAATAAAGAAGAATAGATCAATTCAGCCAAAGGTTTCTGTGTTTGTTTGGGTTAATAAAGCTGTATACATAAAAGATCAAGTTCAGTTCCACTCGTGAGTTGTTTACTCTGAGCTATTCCACCCCAAACTACAAGAAAAGTAAACTTTATTTATTAATCACAGTAGATTTCTTCACACCAAGCTGCTTGCCTATTGCAGATTCAGTCTTCCCAGCCTGGTGCAGGTCTACAACCTTGTTTCTGGTGTCCTTCAACAGCTCTTTGGTCTTCACCATAGTGGAGTTTGGAGTGTGACTGTTTGAGGTTGTGGGCAGGTGTGTTTTATACAGATAACGAGGTCAAACAGGTGCCATTAATACAGGTAATGAGTGGAGGACAGAGGAGCCTCTTAAAGAAGAAGTTACAGGTCTGACAGCCAGAAATCTTGCTTGTTTGTAGGTGACCAAATAGTTATTTTCCTCCATTTTCTGCAAATAAATTCTTTAAAAATCAGACAATGTGATTTTTTCTGAATTTTTTTTCCTCATTTTGCCTCTCATAGTTGAGGTCTACCTATGATGTCAATTACAGGCCTCTCATCTTTTTAAGTGGGAGAACTTGCACAATTGGTGACTGACTAAATCCTTTTTTTCCCCACTGTATCAAATTATGTCTTCTGAACTGTTTCTCACTTTTGATTATACATTTTGTCAGTAATTTTAGTCAAATAAACAATCTTGTCATGACATTCTTTAAAATGGTACATTTTAAAGAAATGGCATAGTATAAGAAAAAATAGACATTGTAAAAGGGTGAAAAACTAGAGATTGAGAATATCTGTGGCAACATGGCTTAATTCAAATGGTTCAAGTGCCTAGAAGTTTGTTAGACTCATAAAGCGAATACACGTCTAGGGACGACTTGTGTAACTTCTGGTGCTGGATTGCAGCAAAATCTGCTGCAGGATACGTCCCCTGTGAACCCACCCACAACATCCTATAGTCCAGGGGTCCAGTTAGAGAAAAATTTCCTTCAGCAAAGATCCAGAACATCATAATGTCTAACTTGCGTCATGATTCTGTGCCATATGCTGTTTACTGAAGTGGCTTAGTAGCTATATCAACATCTTATACAGTCAACAACTGAAAGTCAAATCAAATTAAGTACAATTCAGTAACATTTCAACAAAATTGGTCAGTTTTCTCTTTCTAGATCACGCCATGTGAAAAATTCCCTCTGACTCACTTTCTTCTCCGACTGCTGTTTCTCTCCTCGTCCCTCCCCTGTGTGTGTGTCACTCACTGGAGTCTCAGTGCTCATTGTAATGCACAGATCTGATTGGCTGAGCAGCGTCACGTGTGATATGTACAACATGTGCGATTGGAAAGTTACGCCGATTATAAAAGGACCAGCCTGTCGAAATTAAATAATTCTCCAAAGTTCATCGGTTATGGGTCCAGGTCTGCATGGGATAGTGTCTGGGTCCGGACTCGGACCGCAGCCCGCCTATTAGTGACCTGTGCTATGGTCCATGTTCTTTATCATCCAGAGTAATCGGTAACTCAAGCAAAATATGTGACCTAGTGAAACACTGGTGTTAACTAATGGAGGTTTTTCCCTTGTGAGAGGTGTTTATTTTTACCAAATGTAGTGTTTTTCCTGCACAAGCAACATCCATCTCTAGGCTTGATTGGAGCTGTCTGGGGCAAGTTTCAGCCATGCTAACGTACGTTACATTCATGAGCTAGCAACAGACTTTTTGTCCATCTGGCGAAGTTGACTAGTGCACTATCGCCCCCTTCTTTGAGCTTCACATTCATGAAGTGTTGGATTGGTTTAGAAATTTCTAACCAAATTTGTCGCCACCCAAATAAGTCCACATTTCTACCAACATTTAAGCCCAAATTTCTCACAGTTGTCCCCAGGCATTCTCGTCTGGCCCTGTGAGAGTAGCAAATAAGTTAGAAGAAAGCTGCATAAGAGCAGTAGTAAGAGTATTCCAGTAGTTAGAGAGGGAATTGATGAACATAACCCTAGAAGGGCTTTTATCAATGCCTTGTTTGATCTGAACCAACAAACTTATGAGTTTGGTGCGAACCACAACAGCAGGTGTGAAAGGTGCCTTAAACCATGGTCTGGACCAAAGTTTGGTCCGATCAAAAGAGGTGGTCAAAAGCCGAATCAAACTGAAGTGTCGTTCGGTTTGTTTGCAGTGTGTAAACACCTTTTTGGAGGGTACAGACTTTCAGCCGATTACAGCAAGTTGAGGCAGGCTGTCTTCACTCAAAGAATGGTGACAGAAGTAAAAACGAGCCATGGTAACAGGTGGAGAGGAGGAGAAGTATTTAAAAGTATTTTGTCTATTCGGTGTAATGAAGAAGCCAAACGTCAACTTGAAAAAAATGTATAGAAACTTATACTTCATTTTCTGAGAGGATGAAAGAGAGGATATTTATTTCTCTCCATTTTAACCGAAAAGGCCATCCGCCAAGAATGACAACACACTGACGTCAGACACACGCTGGTCTACAATGTTGAGTACAGGGAGATGTAGGTGTGTCATGCAAAGTTGTGTAGTGTGCTCACTAAACTGCAACAAGAAATCAAACGCCTACGTCAGCAATAGAACACGAGAGGGAGTGTGTTATCGCGAAATAACGTGATGTTATAGTGATAACACATGACCTCGCGTGTTCTATTGCTTTTATACCACAGTGAAATAAATACAGTAAGAAATGAATAAACTGGCCGTGAACGCGGCGTTTAATATGTTTTAATGTTCAGTTCCTTCCTCCAAATCAAAGGTCCTTTAACAAACAGCTTGTTGCTACGTCAGAGTAACGAGCTCCGCTCACTCACTGCACAGCCCGCAGTTCGTTCTCCAGCTCCACACAAACCAGCTGACAGTTCGGGAATTTAGTGTCATCCCATCTGCAGAGTCTGACCAAATCAGCTGTCGGTCAAATGTGATGTTAAAAGTGTTTGTGGCAAAGTAAGAAGTAAAAACGTTCAAATGGCTTGAGCGTCTCCTACTGCTGTCAAACTTGTTGCTTAGCAACGGCATCTTCGCGGAGTGATACAACGTTTGTGAAGAACCCATGATTGTGTGTCCGGAACTAACTGTTGAATAATATATACTACCAAACTTTCTTAGTGCCCTAAGAGAAGAAAAAACAAAATTAAGAGAAAACCCAAGTTTGACCTGACATGAGTTTATTCACCAATAGAATGAGGAGTGTTTTTCTTCAGGCAGATACAGATAGTGGAGAAAATCATATTTTATATTTCATAAATGTGATTAGGGATAGACAGGAGCTTGGCACATAAAGAGATACCCACACCAGAAACAGTCAAAAAGAGTCACAGAGCCATGGGTGTGTTGGGTATTGTCACACTCACACACATAAACACGCCTGCACACACGCACACAACCGCTCATCATGCTTGCACCGTGTCTTGTTGCAACTTGTTGCAAATATGAAATCGCATATCACCATCGAAGTGTGTGTTGAGTGTGTGTGTGTGTGTGTGCGCAAGGATGTGAGGATGTGTGTAAACTTGTAGGGAAAGAGGAGCGATTTCAGGTCAGTCTTTTTTTAAAGATGAATGTTCAAGTTCATGAAATTCAATATCAAATAAAATACATTAATAATTAAAAAAAGAACCAAAAACAATGACAACAACAAAGATTATTATCTACATAAACATCCTCATGTGCAAGAATATACATTTTGGTTCTAAGGCAATAGTTGTTCTTCCACGACAGTGGTGCATGTCAATGTTGGGAGTGGGTCGTGTTCCAATATTTGAGCAGCGTTCCCCTCAACGCTGCCTCTCCGTCACACAATGAGTGGCTGGAGCGTTGCCTTGTGGGATTTGTAGTTTCATAACATTGAGTAGCACCATTAGGAATTCCCTTCTGTAGCGATTGCCTTGCCATCTCCTTGCCTTCCAAGGGAAAAAAGACCCAGCTGACAGGTCGTCACTGACTGTTCTAGTAAAAGTTGCTGAGTTCCCTGTGAGTGAGCGGGTTTAAGCTCAGTTTGCATTCGTGAGTTTAGCTCAAATTGTCCAAGCCCACTGGTCGGAGAGCATCATTCGGAAAGCACGCGGTCGGATACAGTCTTCTATCCGCTTCCTTTGTGTTAAGTGCATGTTAAGCGCACAGGATGATAGGGGCTGTATTATGTCATCACGACTGTAACAAGCACTTTATGCAAGGCTTTGCTTCCTGTTTACAGCTTTGCGTCTTCCTCTTGAGTGTCCACTACAACCTCAAGTGAGGAAAAACGCGGCCTCGTCAAACACGCATACACCCACATACACGCACACATGCAACTTTCAAACAAAACAATGTTCTCAACATGATTCAGTCATTACAGTTCACTTGTGGTTCTCATTAAGTAGTCAGATATGTTAGTGGATATAATCTCAGTACAAACAAACATTTCTGAAAAACAAATCTAACTGCAGACTTGACGCTCTCTTTGAAAGTGAATGGACGTTTAAGGTTTGATTAATAGATCTCAAAAGCCTGTTGGAAAACCGTAAGAAGAAAAGATTCTGATGAAGGTTTCATAGCATTTAGGGCTTCAAAGAAAGCAGTATCCTTGCGTTTCATCGTTACGGAGTGGAATACATACACGCACACATGTAAACAGTCACAGACAATGCATTGACATTAAAGCATTCCTCTTGTTTTCATCCTTTTTAGAGGAAAAACCCACAGACAACTCAAACGCCTAAAGGAAAATGTGCGCATGCAGCACACGCAGTCGACACACACGCACGCGCATTATAGCTGAGGTATAGTGTGACAACAGCAGCTCAATTTCTTAGAATCATACTTCCCATGTTGTCTGGAACTTGTAAAGTTTCAATACAAAACACATACATACATGCATACATACGTACGCACGCGTACACTCATACTCTTTCACAGGCTTGTAAATGTCCCGCTCTGTCTTTCTTCGTGCTGGAGTGCAGCATCTACGTATAAGCTTCTCTCCTGAACAGGAGGGAGTCAGCATAATCAGTTTTAGAGGATATTTGAGTGACTGCGTGGAGGAGGATATTATAGTATATATGGATGAGTCTGCAGTATTGGCCCAATCAGAGAGCAGCATAACTACCTTGGTCAAGTCAAGCATCTCTCTGTGGCAAAATGGGCGGAGTTGCCCCGAGTTTCAGGGAATCTGTTTGGAGCTTTGAGTGTGACAGCAGTCTCAAAAGTGGCTGGACATGTAATAATGCAAGGAGGTAAAAATCCAGTGCAGGAAAACGTGGCAAAGTCTTTGACTGCGTTATTCATTGATGTGTGGGGATTTGACTTCTCCTTTGGTGACATTTTTTCCTGTCCTTCTGTCAGCATTCCCCTTCTTTCAGGAGGATTGCATGCGAGTGCGTGTGACAGCATTACTTGTGCATATGTAACGCCTCCTGAAACTTGGTGCTGGTGTAGCGGATGTGGAAGCCTTTCTTGCTGATGGTGTCATCACTGTGGAAACGAATCAATACAGCGTCGCCAGCTGAATATAGCTCCTCACGAGGCTGAAGCAAGAGAGAGAGAAAAGGTGTTACCATGCAGAACAGCAACAAAGACACATAAATGCACAAAATCTCGGGTTAAGTCTCGGGTTATTACTGTCATTTTGTTGCAATTCTTTAAAAAATACAGCCACACTGTGTTTTGTACGAGCAGGTACAGGCAAATGTGTACAGGCAAGTTTTCCTTGGATGTGAAGTCAAGAAATGACAGAAGCATTGCAAAAATGTAAAGAATGTTTTTTTCTTTACACAAAACACAATACAACAATAACATTCCTTCAAATTCAAATGATAATGAAGTATCTCCTCTTCTAAATAAGCGTGTGGCTGTAGGAACAGAAGGGGCTTTAAACACTGAAAACAGGACAAGCAACTACAGCAATACTAATTGAGCGTTTAACAGATGCACTTTTAACAGAACAGTTTTATTGTTAGTTTTACTGTTAGTTTCATTGAGCTACAAGCAAGAAATCATTTATATAGATAGAAAATAGAAAATAATAAATGCGTTTGACTACAAACTATGAAGACAATAAGCTTTATTTTATTCAATGTAACAAAGAAACAGATGAAAAAGTACAACTGCACTTTTTTACTTTGCAATTTTCAGTGATACTACTGGTTGTTATTTACTGCATCACTATCTTTGGTCTAAAAGATTTTGAGAGAAGCCCAGTTAGTTAATGTTCTTTAATTAATGACAAAACCACAATGTGCTTTATACATATAAATACATGACACAGTGTGGCATCGTTTATTATAATAACGATAACAATTAACGAATCGTTCGTGTCAATAACATACTCCGGCACACGCACATGCTCACATGCATACATTCACAACCACACTGCTTCAGCTCTTACCCCTGAGCCGCAGAAGCGTCCGAGTTTGTGGGCTGAAGTGTCATGGCCATCATAGAGCTCGATGTAGTCGTAGCCGCAGTCGGCCTCTTCCTCTACTTCAAAAGTGGTGAAGGTCAGCTCGATGCTGTAACCAGCCTCCGCCGTGATCAGCCACTCGCAGTCCATGTGTCCTGGGTAGTTATTGTCCCCAAACTGCGCGTGAGAGTACAGGTTCTTCTGCCTGGCCTCTGCTTTCAGCCTTCCTCCACACTCTACACAGACAGAGTTTTATATTATTACTTATTTAAATATTTAAAACATGGCTTATCGCTACTAATCAGTTGCAGATAATCAGGCCAACTACTAATTGTCTTAATTGTTACTAATGTACATTGCTGTGAAAAAGTGTTTCTTTTTATTTGCTAATTTGTCACATTTAAATATTTCAGACCATCCAAGTAATTTTACCACAAACACAAATAGCACCTTTTAAATGATTCCATTTATTGAAGAGAAAGATTTTGTCAAACCTTATATTACCCATGTGAAATGGTATTTGCCCCCTAAACCTAACTGGTTGTGCCATTCTTGGCAGTAACAACTGCAAACAAACATTTGCAATAACTTGTAATTAGTCTTTTATTGCTTTTGAAGGAATTCTGGCACACTCTTCTTTGCAGAATTCTTTTAATTCGGCTACACCGGAATGTTTTCGAGCATGAACTGCCTGTTTAAGGTCTTAAGCATCTTAAGTGGTTGATATGGTGTAGCAGGTAACACCTCAGCCTTCTATGCTGTAGACTAGGGTTCAATTCCCCACCTGGGTTAGCACCTACACTATACCAATAATACATACCAATATATTTGGCAAGACTACCTTCGCCTACCTGTGTAAAAATGATCAAACTAAGTCGCTCTGGGTAAGAGTGTCTGCCATGCCATAAATGATTCAAGTCAGAAGTTTGACTCGGCCACTCTAAACCCTTATTCTTGTTTCTTTTGAGCCATTCAGAGGTGGAATTCTTGTGTGCTGTGAATCATTGTCCTGCTGTATAACCCAACTGCACTTGAGCTTAAAATCACAAACTGTCGTCCAGGTTTTGCAGAAGCAAAGCAGCAGCAGACCATCACACTACCAACACCATGTTTTACTGTTGGTATGATGTTCTTATGGTGTTGGCCTCACGCCAGATGTAACAGGTCCCATGCTTTCCAAAATGTTTTGGGGGTCATGCTAGATGTTTTTTTTTTTTTTTTTGGCAAATGAGACAAACCTTTTTGTTCTTTTTGGTCAGCAGTGGTTTGCACCTTCCAGCTCTCCTACGGATGCTATTTTTGCCCAGTGTCTTTCTTGTTGTAGAACTGTGTACGGTGACCTTAATTGAGGCAAGAAAGGCCTACAGTTCTTTAGATGTTCGTCTGGGTTCTATTGTCACCTCCTGGATGAGTTGTCGATGCACTCTTGGTGCAATTTTGTTAGGTCAGCCACTCCTGGGAAGGTTCACCACTGTTCCAAGTTGTCTCTATTTGTGGATAAAAGCTCTCACTGTGGTTCACTGGAGTCCCAGAGCTTTAGCAATCTCTTTAGAATGTGGCATCATATGCTGCTTTTTGAGACCTTCTAGCCTGCCTCACAGGTCTGGCAGTAGTCATGCATGGGTGTGAAATTGAACCCAACAGTCAATTGAATTTGGGGGCAATTAATTTTTCTCTTAGGGACAGGTAGGGCTAAACCGTATTTTTCGTTAAATAAATGAAATCATCATTTAAAAACAGCATTTCGTGTTTACTTCAGTTGTCTAATATTAAAAGTAGTTTCATGATGTGAAACAAAAAGCAGAGGAAACTGGGAAGGGGCAAATATTTTTTCACAGCACTGTTATATAGTGACTATTATTTCTTTTAATCTGTAGGTGATTAAGCCCACTCTTGGATGCTTTACTGAACCATTGTTTTTGTTTATTCGTATCTGATGGTTCAAAAGTAGCATTGCAACTAGTACACAGCTTTACTGTCATGCACTATTTAGCCACTAGAGGGCACTGTTACACAAGTCTGTTTTAGACACTTTAAGGGCCAGTTAGGAACTATTCCATCTAGACAGGACTAGGTAGTTTTTGGTCCTGGGAAAAGATTTCAAATTACAATACACTTGCACTTCATAATATTCACAGTAAACGTAGAGATAAGATTTGCTCTGAGACTTTGAATTCACTTAAATGTGTGCCAAAACCAGACAGATTGACATACATATACATATGCACACACACACACACACACACACACACATACACACACACACACACACACACACACACACACACACACACACACACACAGACTGACCTGTGGAGTGTGTAGCCTGGAAGCCCTTGCGCTGCACTGAGGCATCAGAGATAAAGCGAAGGTACATCTTGTTGCCAGTGGAGACGAGGGGTTCCGGGATCTTGCTGCCACAAAGGCGACTCAGAATGGCCGCTTTATCCGAGTCACCATCAAAGGCCTCCAGGTGATCGTACGCGCACTCCTGATGCTGCTCGATCTCGAATTCACTAAACGTCTGCAGAGAAAAAGAGGGATGGAAGCAGAAAGAAAGTCAATGAACCAACATTTTGCAACTGTTAAGGCTATCAGAATCAGTTCCTTCAGGGAGAGATCCGTTTTATACTGTGAAAGGGCAGATAATGGATTAACCAGCAAGCACCAATTTGTTGATGTGGGCTGTTTCTTTCCATCATTAAACTACTGCGCGAGTTTGTAAAAAACAGAAAACTTTTTTTAACTGCCTAATGTGCTGCCTAATGTGCTCTTATTACAGTGTACTGGATTCTTAAACTTGTTAATGGACAAATTTCTGCTATTGGTCTAATATCTCCTATTACAGTGTATAGAAATGATTATTTTTAGTTTATAGAAGTGTTTACTGAGTATATTTCTGGACTTATCTCCTATTATAGCACACATGAGTGTTTTTGAGGTTGTTTATGGACTAAAATCTCCTGTTAGTTAGTTTATTTGACTGTTTATTAAAGCTGTTTGTAGACTACTGTTACCTTCTGCTATGGTGTATGGGGATGTTTGTGTTATGTATCCCATTAGCAGGTGTTGTGTTGAATCTAGGGATATTTAATGCCTGATCTGTATGCAATACTTGAATTCATGATCGTGCAAAACTCAGAAGCACGTGAAAGCAGTGGTCTTGTCAGGAACAAGAACTGAGAGAAAGCATGGATAAGATGATGGATGATAATGAAGGCACACCTTCTGAACTGTAGTCAATCATTATTTGTCTCCCAGTTAGTTTAATTCTGCTTGTGTGGCATAAAAGCAGTGCATGATGTTCCTCCAAAGTCACTTCCTCTGAGCACTTTAGTCATGAACACTGAACATATGAAGACATGTTTTCCCAAATGTCTTATTCACATGCTTCAATAAATGTTTTCAGCTTGTCTGTTTAGCTACAAATTAAACACAAATGCAAAGCAGCTGCAAGGGGCCATGTGTTTCCCCTTAGAGACAATGCTGTAATTGGTGAACAACTTCTAAGGCTTGAAAATGGTCATTATTCATCATTATCATAGCAGATGTTGGGTGAATATTGGTTGTGGATTAATTGTAACATGCACAGGTAAAGCAAGTGCTTTTATTAGCTCCAGGATCCTGTAAATCTGAGTCCATTTCACCCTTTTAACTGCAAGGAATTGCGGGCATTTCCAGATGTCCATACCTTACTCTTGTAATGTCATACATTTCCTGAGTAATTTATGATAGTTTCCTGAATAATAAGATTAATAACGGAATCATAAGCCTGGAGAGTAACAGGTTCAAGAAATAGCCTACCAAGTAAAAGGCTCTTACACCCCACTGATCAGCATCACACACTGGCCTCAGGCTTAATTGAGTTGTTAAGTAGTCTCAAGTAGACTTGCTTATGTGGCTTCAGACACTGTATGGCAGACTGTTGTCTATAAAAATCAAAAAACACCACATCACTAAAACCATCCACCTGGAACTCTAAATCTTGTCTTGTCTTTTGTCCTTTTTTAAAGATGGTTTTCATGTGGCTCTCTGGCCACATTTCTTAGCTTTCTCTGCCGTGTGTGCCTCTCTCACACTACTGGGCCATTATAAGTCACTTAACACCCACACCCAGGCCTCTCAGCAGCTGTCCTGTCAGTGCGAGGTCAGCCATGCTCCTACTGTGATCCCCTTTCCCACAGGAAGTGACTAGAGCTCCTGTTCCCTTTTGATCAGGGGCAGATGGACCCAGGAGCTGTCCACTAACATGCCATCTCTGACCCCTCTGGCCAGGAGGGACGTCCTGCATAGAACTCAAGTGTGACACAGTATAGAGTCATAAAATATGTCAGGGGGATTTTCTGGAAACAGCTGTTTATGGGAGTGGGTGATTTATGAGGTTAATACATTCAGTGTGCATTTATTCATTTGAGTAAAAGGAGACAGGGGTGTTTTAGCTATGATCAGACGTGTGTGTGTGTGTATATATATATATATATATATATATATATATATATACACACACATAACATATACAGAAGACGCATGGATAAAAGTCAAAACTGACTGGCAAATTTTGGTGACAATAATTAGGTTAATACCCACCCACTTTCGAAATCTTTCTCTACTCTGGCCTAACTGACCTTTTGGGTTTTACGTATGTCTTGTTTGATGTGTCTTGTGATATTCTAAAGCAATAAGTCATAAGAGGCTACGTGTTACTGTGGTTTTACTGTGGGGGCAGTCGTGGGCTGGAGGTTAGGGATCTGGCCCTGTGACCGGAAGGTCGCCGGTTCGATCCCCAGGGCCGACAGTCCATGACTGAGGTGTCCTTGAGCAAGACACCTAACCCCCAACTGCTCCCCGGGCGCCGTGGATAGGGCTGCCCACCGCTCCGGGCAAGTGTGCTCACTGCCCCCTAGTGTGTGTGTTCACTAGTGTGTATGTGGTGTTTCACTTCACGGATGGGTTAAATGCGGAGGTGGAATTTCCCTGTTGTGGGATCAAAAAAGTATGAAAAAAAAACAAAACGAAGCTAAATCACTTGTAACACACAGCCTCAATTGGCTTCCTGCTTATAAAACAAGAAAATCTGGTACATTTGTAATAATATTGTTGCTAATATATGAGAAAAATGACATATTAGCAACAAAAAGAAAACATAACAAGTTAACATAACAGTATATTACTTAAAGTCATTTTGGACGGTTTCTGTTGGTCCACCTGTCATGGAATTTTGACACAATGTTAATTGCACTGTAAATACTCAACTATGAATACATGGAGATACAAGGTGTTCAAAACAGGAACTATTTGTTCTATAATTATAATTTCAGAGCTCATGAAGAGAAGGTAAATCTGCATGAGTGCAAACAGTTTCAGGAATTTGTCCAACCAAAGAAAGTCAGAAAAGCGCAGAGAGAGCACAGTGATTCATTCTATTTTTGTTCCACTTGGACGTCTTTTGTCTGTTTCGTGTTCATACTTCAAATGAACCACACCTGAGTGGTCCTCCTTGGTAAGTCTCAGCCTGCTTGTTTGGTGCACACCAGAGTTTGAATAGCATAATTCTCACCAGAGTAATCACACCAGTGTTTGTCAAAGTCGCTTAATGTGAAAAAAATGACATCGAATTTCAGCGCCTGCAATATCTATGACTTTTATGGGTTAAATATGAAAAAGATCAGAGTATGCATGTGTATGTGAGACAGATTATACGTGTGCATACGTGAGAGAAAACCAGAACGAGTGTGCGTGCTGGCCTGTCGAGAGCATTAGCCTGCAACCGTGAGCACGCTCTGATAGGATTACGATTGTGTGATAACGTTGCTGATCTCGTGTGCACAACACGCTTCCCTGTCTCTCTGTCCTTAACTCTCCAGGTTAGTGAGGAGCCTCAACTTTATTCCAGTTCTGTCTGCATTTAGCAGCACACCAGCATACTCAGTTTAAAAAAAAAAACGTGACAAACCCGTCTAGTACAGGAGCTCCACCATGACAAGAGTAGTTGTAAATCTACAACAGTGGAGAGACATACACTGCATAGCTAAAAATAGCAGTGACTGTCATCTTGAAGCCTTTATACATTTTAAAAAACAGTATACCATAGAGTGTTAGAGTATACAAATATACCATATATGTGTGTAAGATTTAGGATTAATTTACTGGATTTGGGAAGCAGACATCCATAGTGCTCTACTGTTTAATGCTGTTTGATGTATTGAGATATATTGTTTGACATAAGCGTTCAAGCATGTTATAAGCAGATTATGCATGTGTGAATAATAGTTTTAATAGAGGCCTCCACATAAATGTGTGACTGTGTATTGGAGGCTTTTATTAATGTAGTCACTTACAATTTTGACACGGTGGCCCGGCGTAGCGGTGATGTCCCACGTGCATTCCTTCCTGCTGGGGTATTTATCAGGCCAGTTGGGGCTGCTGATGGTGCCGCTTGGGCTGTGGATTGTGTGCTCACACTCAGCTGCAGGCCATGAACCAAACAGAAGGACAGACAGAAGGGAAGAAGGGATGATGCACAAAGAGAAAAAGAAGGAAACGAGGATTAGAAGGGAAAAAGAAAGACAAAGACATTGGGGCAAATAAAGTAATAAAATTAAAAATTCAACTGAATACAATTAAAAGCTAACACAATATCAATATAATAATTGTTCAAATGAGCTCCAGTATGAGTAGAAAATTCATCTGATCTAAACAAGTGCTGTACTTGAAAGGCTGGTGCAAGTGCACAAGGCTATCACTAGTTTTATACCGCTGATGTTAACCGAAGCTTTAGGAGTCTAAATTTATTGTGATTTACATTGCATAAATAATTTAAATATAATTGTTGGAGATGACATATTGGTCAATGGTTAACTGTAGCAGGCCGAAAATACTGGATCAGATATTGGATTCTGTAACAAATCTGTCCTGACACAGCATACGCTCATATTGTATAATGTGATGTCAGCTGTGTAGTTCTTCCTGTGGGGCAGCAGAATGATTTCCCAGTTGAGCAGAGCATGATAGCCTACTTTTAGATGTTTTAATGCTTCAGTTAAAATCTCATTTTAAAGCTTAGTAGTTTTTAAAGAAAATATCAGACCTGTGTTAGTATTGGTTGACACTCAGGGTTTTCATGTCACTTGTTTCAATGAGCTACAACTGAGAAATAGCAGCATGCTTTAGGACCACTAAGGGTTAACTTCTGTCATTCTTCATGGTAATAGGGAAATGTAATCTAAGCCTTAGAAAACTCAAACAGAAAATATTGACATGGCGAGCCAGGGCCTGTCATAACCAGCCTCGGACAGCACCAAACTGCACAAAAGTGGAATTGCACTGATTTTTGAAAATCTTCATATAATTAAATCAATAAAATGTCTAAGAGTTGTTTGATGTGATGTGCTGCATTCTGGAGAAAACTACTGAGAAATGTTCACAATGGTGATGATAGGAACCAGACATCTGAAAAGTTTAATGCCTCTAAAAGCTACACTGCAGAAAGTTATAACACAAAATGATTGTGAATACGCTGCCTGCTGATGATGTGTTATACATTGTTTTGTAAGCTTTAAGATGATTTTGGCCTATAATGTCAGGGAAAGTTACACCCAAAGAGTTCATACTTGCCACTTTTGTCACATTTTATCATTATCAACATTATACTGTATATATAACCTGGAAGACATGTGTAGGTTCACTACATAGTAAATAAAATGGTTATGTTGTGTTATTGAAATTGTGACCACTGGTTGCTCTCACCAGAAATCAGAGTCAGTAAGTTTCTCTACAATGCATCCAAATCAAACCACTCTGAATGACTTTGTTTTCATCTCAACCACTGAATCATGCAGATATTTTAAAAAAATCAGTGGAACTAAACCCTGTCTTCACTGACGAGAGCTCAATTGCGCTCTTCTACTGGAGTGGTCTTGGTAAGAATGTGTTCTGAACTTTGGCTCAGAACCAGACTCTGTTCCAGTCTCAGGCTGCTTAGCCTTTCCTCAGGCTCCCTGAGCCAATACGGTCACCTGAGATGCACCTTTAAGAGACCAGTGTACTTCCCTTCAGAGCTTCCTTTCAAAAAGACTTTAATCCTTAGAAGCCGTAGTAATTGTCAGCATAGTGTAATTCTATTAACGCCACATTTTTATTTTCAAGTAGAAGAAAAAACATGATTTATATTTTTGCCACATTTTTGCTATTTGTTGATATTGAAAGACACAAACCTGTTTGCAACAAACTGTACAAGTATTTCAACCCCTTATATGGCGAGGACCCACCAGCAGGCCCAAAGTGTTTTACACAGCTATGTCTATAACCTGAGAATAGCTCAGCAGTTTGCACTGAAGTCCCTGTAGTTACTGAATAATACACTTTAGTATGTAATTAGCGTTGGATTTTAAGGGGTTAAGACAGATTCTCTTTGTTCTCAGCTCCAAGAAACAACAGAGTTTCTCCCTTAGGGAAAAACCGAGTCAAGCTGATGAGAAGCTCTCGGCCATATGTCTTAAAACAAAAATAGGCTGAGATCTCCACATTAAAAGAAGGCCACCCCACCCTCTAGTTTAAAAAGATATTAGTCACTAGTCAAATCATACATTTATGTGTGTGTGTGTGTGTGTGTGTGTGTGTGTGTGTGTCTGTCTGTCTGTTTGATTCATTACACTCAAGGCTACCCTGACAAGGAACCTGCTGTGACGCAAAGGAACTGGGCCAGACAAACATTTTCACTAAAACCCTGCAGACAGAAAAGACGGAGCGTGTGTGTGTGTTTATGTAAAATGTGGGTGATACAGTCTTTCACTGTTAACCCTGTCTTACCTAACATCTCATCAACAATATGTTCAGAGTAAGGATGCATGGAAATTTTGGCCACCAAAAGAGGCTGAAAACATCAGCAAATAAATGAATGATTAAATAAATAGGTCTACAGTGTTAAAGCGATATACTAAATAAAATATTGTTCGGGATTTGGCTTTGCCGCTAATGAAAATGAGAAATAGTGACCTTGTGTTTGCTTTCCTGTGTCAGACAGTGCAGACGTGTTTAAACAATTTGAGTGACAGCAGGCAGTAAAAATGTGGAACTATTTCAGTTTTTAACTGGAACATTAAGCAAGATATTTGTAGTTGTAACGGGGAGCGAGGAGGTGGACGCATATACAGAGATAAGCGACGTTTATTAAGGGCAAATCCAGGGTCATGGTCGGAACGGTCCAGGTTCATATAGCCAACACGTAGAGATCGCGGGACAGACATGACAATAAAGAACACAGAACCTCAAACAAGAATGAAACACTACAAACAAACAGATACATCTAACAAACAACAATGCAAACACCAAAGAACAGCCAAGACAAGGGGCAAACACAGGGCTTAAATACAACAATGATGATGAGAGTCAGGTGGAAACAATCAGGGGCGGAGTCACAAAACAAGGGGCTGGACTAGGATCAACACACAAGCACATGGGCCAAACCAAAACACACGCACATGGACTGGGAGGGGCCAATCGCGACAGTAATCAGTAATAGTAGAGGTATTGAAAGCATGCACACTAGGGGTTTGAAAAACCATTTAATAACATGACATCTGGCGTGATAGGCAGAATAAAGCAAAACAAGGAGCAACAAAAACATCCCTGTGAGCATGCTGACAAAATCTGTTTACTTTTTTTTATTTGAAATAATAAAAAATTCACAAGCGACATTTTAAGTCCTACTGGACTTTTTTTCTATTCTTTTTTCTTCATTACACTGAAAATTCTCAATGGTTTTCAGCCAAGAATTTGAATCCTTTTGCATTGTGATAGTTTGCACACACATTCAGAACAAAATTGAGATTACTCCAGAAACGCTCTTTACTGATATGTTTCATCAGAGTAACAATAAAAGGCGACGTATAGTGAAGTATATTCCTAGTCATATGTTTGCCTGAAAGTGGTAGTTTGTAACAGAAATATTGTTAGTTTACATTCTATAAATACTATAAAAGATACTTGTGCATCTGTTATACAGTGATAGAAACACAGAAGCACACACAAAGTTCCATTACGCCAATAATGCACATTTACTGCATATTTTACTGTGGCCAACGTGGACATGCATGTGCTGTAACTCCTTTGTATGAGTTAAAGGGGCCATCGCCAAAGTCTCTGAATGGATCACAGATGAGACACTTATTTCAGTAGAGTTAAAGGACAACAGTGAAGTCAGGAAGAGTCATTTGGGCTAAATGCAGAATCAACAGCTCCAATACTAATCACTGTTTTTGCATATAACACTCCACACCACACATACCCAGTACACACACACACACACACACACACACACACACACAGATAGACAAATGCGTAAATCTGGTTAAGCCTATTCTTCTCTCCCAAATTTAGGTCAGTGTCCATTAGAGCACAAAGGTATTTCCACCCTGAGGTCAGGACACTCAGGAAATCTATTACAGAGTCGCTGCCTATGGCTCAAACACTCACCACACCGAACGCTGAGGCTGAGGGCACTGTTGATTTGAGCATGTGCCATTAAGGAAGTAATGCATTGAAAATTTACTCAATTCAAAGTTGTACATCGTTTTCATGAGGGCTGCAACAGATATTCAAGAATACATTAATAGCTCAATAAATCTGACAATTAAACTAACCCACACATCTGTGGAGAAACAAATGTTTGTTTATCAGTCTTAATGGTTAAGACTGTTGCCAGTCCTGCACACCAGACCCACTGGAGATTGGCACAGGCTGCGAGACATTTATAATGTGTGGCAACATACAGGTTTTAACTCCAGATGCAGTCCAAATAAGTTTCCTACAGCTCCAGACTGCTAGCTAGCTAGTATGTTCACAGTTGCATTTGAGATGCAGGTGAGAGACATTGCTGAAAATCCACATGGCTGAGTTCAGTGTATGCACTGGTCTGAAGTAGTGCTGAGCTTAAAAACCTTGATCAGTCCCACTAAAGTAAAATATGACTTGAGTATTTCTTATTCTTATAGACCCATGTTTCTTAATCCTGCTCCTGACGACCCACAGCAATGTATGGTTTAGAGTATTCCTGGCTCAACTCACCTGATCCAGCTCATGAACAGCTCAATAATCAGCTGATGAGCTGCATGTGTGTATTGAGTCAAGGAATACATGAAACAATGCAGTACTGTGGGTCACCAGGAGTAGGATTAAAAAGCATGTTATATGAATATTTGAAAACTCAAGATTATACTAAATAAATAAAAAATAATATTGAATTTTTATATTAACTGCAAAAATGATTACTACTACTATATTGACATTTAATCAAATATAATATTAGATGACAGATATTATTCTTGTGATATTTATTTGTATATTATTTATATACAATATTATAAAATATTATAATATATTTTGACTGAACAAGTGACTGGTCTGGAAAAAAATGCAAGCCAGACATGAGCTAGCTGGTCCTGTTCATATTTTCATTGCAAGTCAACATAAAACCTCTTTTTGAATGTATCCATCACTAATAAAAAAAACAAATAAATAAAAAAGCTTCCAACAGATTTTTTTCACAATATTTTTGTTTGATTATTCAATCAGGAGAATTGAAGGAGTTCAATACCTTCAGTACTGTTTTATATTTGCTTGCCTTTAAACATGTTGTTGAAACAAGGGACTTAAATCTTGTCATAGGATGTGGAAGCTTGTGTGTTCAGTTGTGTGGGTTGCAAAAGGTTGGTAACCTCTGCAACAGAATATTCAAAAAGGAAAATATATGATAGTTGCGGTCCTAGTTTACACATTAATAATCTATATACATCAACACAGTTACTGCTAAAAGTAAGTCCAAGAGAAAATGTTGCTGTTTAATATTTATTCATGTGGAAATGATGTACAGATTTGAATCAAATTAAGTGCATTACATACCCCTCAGATTAAAATAGAGGGGCAGAATACATGCAAGTCAAATGTGCGTCTATATGACTGTGTATATAGGGTGTGTACATGTGAGCCTGTGTGTGTGTGTGTGTGTGTGTGTGTGTGGAAGTCAAACTCCATATAAGTAATGCTCCGTGTATCAGCCTGTAGGCATCTGTGTTGCTCCAGAAAGCCTCTCTCTCTGTTCTACATTTCACCTGGCTTTTCTTCTCTAAATAATCCACTTAAAGCAGGCTTCCAACTAAAACCCTCATTAGAGAATATTTCTTATTTTAGACCAGGTCCAGTACATTCAATAGTTGGTTTTGCACGTTATAATATGCACATTTCCTTTGTAAATGGTAAATGCAATTTACTGAATAATGTGGAGTTATGTGATTAGGGCCAATATGATTAATGAGTGTTTAATTAGCATTACCATACAAAAATAAAAGCTTGTTCAAGGGTGGTTTCTGACTTTGAAAGTGTGCTGGTAATTTGAACATTGTTAAAAACATTGTTTATTCACTCAAACTTTGTTCCAACATACACAGTCTGGACCTCAGTTGTTTGCCCTGTATCAGTCAAAAGCTTGAACAAATATATGATTCTCAATTAATCTGAATTAATCCTCCTGATCTCCTTATTTATCGTTTTTCAGTAAAATATTTTTTTTCTGGAAAATATGTTGTCTTCTTGTGGTAAAAATTTATCACCCAGTTATCGCTCAAATGTGTACATTGTTATTCTTTTTTTACAAACTTTGATTACTCAATTAACCATCAAATATTCATTAGATTACATTATTATTCAATAATCAATAGTGACAGCCCTTATTCATAATACTTTTTAGAATAATAATAATAATAATAATAATAATAATAATAATAATGGCAAAATTATAAAGTAACACATATGATGTTGGTACACACAAATACAGGCCTTTTACCAAACAGAGCTATTTATGGTCTGTTTACACCCTGCATAAACATGCATATCAGATCATGTTCACATTCTACCACATAAAAAGCCAGGTGTAAACACATCTAGGACCCATTGCAAGGGGACTGCAATCGGATCATTCAAACCACGTTTGAAGGTGGTCAAAGATGGATCTTGGCCACATTTAACAAGTGTAAATGAATGCATTTTTGATATCTGTTTACAGTTACATGTGTGGAAATGTGTCTGCTCAGTGCTGAGTTGCTAAACAAGGCAACGATACATAGAGGATACGTGACGCTTAAGGTTAAACCCAAACAAAAAGTCTTCAGGCTCTCCAGGCAGATGAAAGGGGCCAGGCTGAGCTTATCCACTCTTACAGTAAGAGGGAAAAGAGTAAACAAAATAAAACAAAAATGGCGCACATATTGATGTGCTTTTCACACAGGAAAGTAAAATCGGATCTCATATGGTCAAACTGGGGACACACTTTAGTGAAAAGTGTACATAGAATCTGGCCAAAGTTTATACAGACACAATTCAGACAAGAAACATGTTGATGCAAAGTGTTACCAGGCTCTTAGATCCACCTCACCTCAGAACACAGACACACAATGAACTAGTTACCTTTCAACAAGGCACACATTAGTAATTACGATAACAGGTAACACTTTACAAAAGGGCAGTATCTGTGTTGCTTAATGACCCTTTCATGACATCGTATATAAAGCTGGACAAACTTTTATGAAGAATTAGTCCAACAAGTGTCAGTTGTCATAGAGGCTGCTTTGATCCATTTTGTACAACGTTTGCAGGATGAGCCTTTATAAATGTCTACATTATGTCAGTAGTCATGAAAGGCTTATGTTGATGTCAGGTAATCCTGTGAATGCTGCCCTACATAAAGTGTTACAGTAACGTGACAAGTAGTTTATCCCGCCCAGGGATCAAACTGGCAGTCTCCTTGTTAAGGACCCAGAACGCTATGGGTTAAGCCACTGGCCAAGCACAAGAAGGTGGGCTCAAGTGCAGAGCAGCAGAGACTCAGAAAGGAACGTATATGCAAAGAAAACCAATAATAAGTCCTCAGGGAGAACAGAAGACTAGATGAAAAGCTCAAGAATGTTATTAGTCAAAGGCAGACTCAAACCTCTGAATTGAAATGCTGGAGCATGGCACTGAAGGGGATAATATTGACAATGAATTCAAGATGCCTCAAAATAAAAACCAAATATTACCTTCTTTATTTATTTTGATTTATTTGCCTCATTCCTCTTTTTTCTTTTTGATTTCTGGGAGTAAGAAAACGCAAACTTCTTTTTTAATACTTACGCTGAAGTATTTACTCAGTAAAGACAAAGAACCACAAAATCCAAAACTCAAGAGAAAATTCATACCAGTACTGGCTTAGTCAGAAAGACGTGCACATGGCGGTGTGAACTCAAGACTGAGCGGACAGCTGACTGTGAGCTTTCCTTAAGTAAGGTGTTCAACAGCTGACACTGATCAGCCCTAATCAGGTTCTCTTGGTTCTCTGTGGTTTTCCTAGTGGCTGGAGGTGGAGTGGCAAGAGGCCAGAATGTTACAGATACTGAATAACGTAATTATTGTGTGGGTTTTGGTTTTCTTTTGTAATCTTTAAATTTCACTTCAGTTCTAAGTGAAAACATTTTGTGTGGTGAGCATTTCAGAAGTAGTTTCTAAACTTTATCTTGTTTCTAGAAACAAATTCAGCTAGAAACAAATTCAACTTCATTATTTAAATTTGTCTTTGAAACAGTTCTAAAAAATATTCTTCCCCCACTACCACATTATGTTTGTAGGTAGGAGATATTTTGTGATTTGAATTTGATGAAATGCTATTGCTGTGTTTAATCTTGCTTTGCAGAAAGAAAAAAACATCCTTTACATATTTGCCAAGTGTGTCATTTGTTGACATTGAAACAGAAAAAAATCATAAGTGCAGACTCAAATCTCTTGATATAGAATATAAATCAAAGATTAATTACATTTATTTTGTAATGAACTATGTCATTAATTACACAATTTCTTAATTGCACTTGAATAGTACAGCAAAACAAAGTAGTAATTATCAACTTTTAAGGGTTAAAACATTTAAGCAGAAGCCTTTAGATCGAGAAATTGATAATTATACTGTCTGTTGTGTGTGTGCAAACTTTTGACTGGTGTTGCAGTTTAGCAGACTAAAAAATTGCAATGAAGTCCATGTTGTTACTGAATAATAAGCCTTATTTTTTGAATAGTTAACAGTAAATTACCTGCAGTTATTATTTGGGGAACTTACCTGATATTCAATTAACCTTTCAATTTTAAAACAGCACAGTATGCTTAATTTTTGTAATTACAAATGTTTTTGTAATGTAAAAAATATATAAGTTGCACAAAACCCACTCATATGTGCACACACACACACACACACACACACACACACACACACACACACACACACACACCAAGAAAAACAGAAGCAGTACAGGGTCTTTGAAGATTCATGAAAGGCCAGATGTTTAAAATCAAA
This sequence comes from Pygocentrus nattereri, assembly GCF_015220715.1. Lineage (NCBI taxonomy): Eukaryota > Metazoa > Chordata > Actinopteri > Characiformes > Serrasalmidae > Pygocentrus > Pygocentrus nattereri. The sequence goes on from NC_051232.1 coordinate 12,311,776, forward strand.
TTGGGTTAACTGCCCTTGAAGAGACACTGAGGTTTTCATGTGTGTATGTCTATACACGTGTATGCGATGTGCATATGTATGGTTGTGTGTGAATGTGTCTGTATGTGTGTGTGTGTGTGTGTGTGTGTGTGTGTGTGTGTGTGTGTGTGTGTGTGTGTGTGTGTGTGTATTCCAGGATGTCGCTGGTTTAACTTCTCGACCCTGACTCTCTGACTCTGGAGTTGAAAGCATAATATCTCTATCCTCCTCTCCCAGGTCTGTCTGTTTTCCTTTATAAAGACACACACACACACACACACACACACACACACACACACACACGCTCCACATGGGAGAGAAGCTGCTTTAAATTTTCCAAACCGCACGGCCACGTTAAAGACATGCATAGCAGCGAAGCTCTCACAGCATCATGAAAGGCAGCACTGCACCATCCATACACACATGACCTAAACACTTCAACATGCTGGAGAAAGGCCACAAAGCCTGCGCTGCTACAGCAGAAGACCTTTTAATGACAACTGAAAAAACAGCCTGGTGCATAGTAGCCATGATTTGAAGCTCAAATTGTGTCTGTACTTTTGTGTAAGAAATCACATAATCCAAGTCTTTTTGAGATTACTGAACAACTCAACTTATGATGCACATCAGTTTCCACTACTTGTTTGCTACACTGGCCTTAGAGCTCCAGTGCAAAGCTAAAAAAAGAAACTTTGACCCTGTGAAACTGAGCATCTGGCCAGCAATTCATCCTGGGAATTTAGTGATGGTCACTTAAACTCTTATAAATCTGCCACTACAGGAATTCCAGCATGTACATGTCCACGCTTGTGAGAATGAATTGTTTCAGTATGTTGAGTTGGAGCTTTCGATGTGCTGCTGAGTTTCTATCACTGTACGAAAGCTGTACGAGGCTTTCTTTTTGTCTTATCACCTCAGCAAGAGCTTATTATTGATATGTTTCAACAGTGTAATTATAAAACATGACTGATGTTCGGCTTCTAAAAGGTTAAAGAAATGTTATGCTTGATTGACTACAATTGAGGTAAGATTTAAATATGAGTTTTTGGCCAGTCTATCAGTTTTCTGGGCGGTCTATCACTTTGAAGGCTGATCACAGCAACTTGAGTCTTTTGAGCCTTTTAAGTGTGAAAAGCTGAGCTGATGTAAAGAAGATGGTAGTACAACGATGGCACCACATTGTAACCGTTAAACTGTTGTGTGTGTGCGTACCTTCTTTGCAGTCATGTTTGTTCTCATGCAGAACGAAGCCGTTGCGGCACTGACACACGTAGCTGCCGATGGTGTTGATGCACTCATGCTGGCATCCGCCGTTATCCTTAGAACATTCGTCCTTATCTAACACACAACAGAGAAAAACACCACGGTCAGTCGGAGAAAGAGAGAGAGGGAGACACGTCTGAGATGACAAAACGAAAAGTGACGTCTCTCAGATAGATTACTGTAAAAAACTTCTTCAGTAGTGGCTGTTTTATGAATAAAGCAAACCCCAGTGTGAATATTAGTGCAGGTACCCCAAAGGCTTCTATGCTAAACAGCTTTTTACAATTATTTTATGCAATTCTTGAACACAAGAATTTCTTTTTGACAAAGCAAAGGCAGAAAAGAAGTGTATTTGTTACATGTGATAAAAAGTCAATCCGTTTGACCTGTAACAAAATGAAAGTGAAAAAAATCGTGAGACAGTTCATCCCTCTTTGAAAGCAAGAGGACAGAACAAGAGTGCATCCCCTTAGAAGAAAGAGACATGAAAGAAAAAACAAGGTACACACCAAAAGTAATACCTGAAGGTTAATAGAAGAATGGATACATGTAATGTATGTGGCTCTGTGTACGTACTAAATGGGAATTCTGCTGAACTTTTGAAATTTCTTAATTCAATATAAAGATATAACCAAAGTTGTTCAGTGTGGTTTGATATGAAATGGTTCCCTGTAGAGTATATTACCAATTCTTAACTCTTTACAATCGATGTGACAGCAAGCAGGGGGTCACGATATAGATATAACACAAATATAGACATTTTATTTGCTAAGCAAAATTACCAGTGAATCTACACATGTCTCTGATTTTTTATATGCAATGATGAGAATGAAAAAATAGTGATAAATGTGATAAAGTAAATAAGAAAATAAGGCTGTATCTCAAAACTATCATAGAACAACATCTTGGACATCAGGCAACATGTTTGTGTTATAAAGAGATGTAGCTTCTAGCATTAAATTCTTTGGACATCTGGTTTCTATCACCACCACTGTGACCAGTCGTGACTCAGTAAATTTCTGTAAAACAGAGCATTTCACATCAAACCACTCTGAATGACTTTGTTGACAGCTTAACCATTAAATTATGCAGAATGTTTTAAAAATAGATGGGAAGGTGCTGTTAATTCATTTCAGACATTCTCCAGTACAAGTGATGGAACTAGAACAGCTAATCCGCCAAACAGAATCACACATTTAAACTAGATCTAGACTTGCTCTTCGTTTGCTTTGCCCTGTTAACGCTGAATTACGACCACAATCTGCAGTTACTAAATGACTTTTATCGGTAAATTGCTTTGATCAGGAGCTTGTAGCTTGTACTGTATTTCCCTTCAGACACAAGCCTTACTTATTGGTCCTTGTATTTTACCATGACTAATTCTGCATTATCAAGCTATTCTGAATGCTCTGCTGGCTTCAAACTTCTGACCGCACAGACACAGTCACACACACACACACACACACACACGCGGATTAAGAGTGTGTGGGAGGCCTGCCGGGACCTCCCCAAACCTGCTGGCACAGGGCCAACAGAGATCTAACGTGGGAGCCTCCTGACAATGACTGAGCTGCTTTTCACATTCACTCAGCTCATCCATTCAATGAGATTCTCTCTCTCTCTCTCTCTCTCTCTCTCTCTCTCCATCTTTCACATATTGTATGCCTTTGTCTCTGTAACCCCTTTCTGACTGTCTCTTTCTTTCTTTCACTCTTTAAATTGGTCCTCTGTACACCTTCATTCAAGTTTATCACCATCATTTTCCAGATCTTTGAAACCTTCCAGTGGCTTGTTGCAATGAAGATTTACGATTTAGTGCTGTGTTATTAAATATATCCATATATCTAAATAAATACTACTTTCAACAATCAAATTCAAACCTAAAGCTCAAGGCCTGCTTTCTGTTTAATACATTTAAATAACACTACTTCAAGCAATAACACTACTTCAAGTGGTTTAGGAAGCATAGTAAAGGCTCTAATGGAATTAAATATGTTTAAAAATCATCGATTCACAGATACTGGCTGTTAGTGAGAAGAAAGCTGTGGGATGAAAGTCAAGATTGCAAAGACCACCCATTAGTCAGGAAAATAAATCCACAAGAAAAAACAATGTTTTGAGTGTTATGGGCCAACCTTAAACGAATCAATCTTTCGATTGAATCTGTCATTAGATCAACAAATGCCAAAAAGACCACACATTTGTTGCCATAGAGATAGTGTACTATTTCCAGCACTGACTATGGAAAGCCCAGAGGACACAAGGGCCAAACCGTTGCTCAGAACCAATCAGGGAAGAGGCCATACCTGTGACCTGCCCTGAGGCGGCCTGTCGGCCAATCAAACGGACAGAGGGAGGTGGAGCTACGTCCTGGCAGGACAAAAAGATAAAAAGTCGCTGCATGCAGGAGGCGGGCTTATCTGTAAAAGAGAACGCCCCCAATATCACACACTTTACATCAGTAAGCCTCAGAAGTCACAGTTATCTGCAGAAAAACAAAGCCATATTGTAATTTTATATGAATTACTTCTCACTAATAAGTGTAGATCCTAAACTTTCAATCAATACCACCTGTCAATACCAGAGAAAAATCTAATGTAAATGTGATTCTTTATGTACTAATGAAATAAATTACTGGGCAAAGTCAGAGATCTCTCTTCATTTATTTAATTTCCAGTCAAAATGCCCATTATATGCACCTTTTTGAGGAGATATTTATTAGGAGAAGATAATCCACTTACATAAAGAAAATAAATGAAAAAACAAGAGCTCAAAAAATAATTAAAAGATAAATAAAATTGAGCTCCTAACAACTGTGCAAGACCCAGAAGACCACCAAAACAAATCTAAAACAATCCACAGGTGTTTCTCTCCATCCTTCCACTAAAATAAAACAATTCAATGCTATGAGCCTTAATATCACTGAATGGGTTTGGATTACTTGATTTATATTACCTCATAAACTTTGGTGGTGTGAAAAAATATCTTCTAATATCTTCTAAATATCTAATTTCTTTGAAAGCTGAAAATAAGTCTCCCAAAAAAGAATGACAGCAAATTAGGGCAAGCACTAAATAACAAAAATAATTATGTTATGTTGGGTTTTCTGTTTCTCCTGATACTGGAAAATTAATAACTTGTAACTAATGGCCATTTTGACTGGAAATTAAACAAATCATGTACTGTAATTATGTTTAAATAATTATGCAAATATATACAAAAATATTGCAATAATAACTCCTGACTTCTAAGGGCTCTTACTGAAAACAACTTAACATTTTAAGTGCACCAAAAAAAGTAGTTCATTCTTTCACACATCCACCTAAAACAGACAGGTAATGATTTATAGCATAAGCAACTTGCAAACTTGACAGACACCCAAATTTTCTAAATATCTGAAGATGACTGGGGTGTAAGAATGTGTAAATCCAAACCCTGCTCAATAAAAATCTCTCCAGTACTGCAAGCTTCTCAGGACACAGCTCTGTGAGAAAGGACAGGGTTAGCAAAACAGCACAACTGATGAAAATATTTGAAAAACCTTTTGAAATCCACACCGAAAAACATTTATGAAACCAATCTTGGGCAGAAATGAAAAAACACAAGATCAAAAGACTTCGGAGGTTCTATCAGGTCCCTAATCTCCTGCTGGAAATAAAAAACCTTCTCTCATAGGCCAGGTCCTCGCCAGAGTCGGCTTGTTTTCCGCAGCTATGCTGATTCTCCATTAGTGGTAAGAGAGGGTGTGAACCTTCACGGTGTCATGGTTTGGTCAGTTATGGGTTTGTGGACACAGTTGGTCTTACCGGAAAAGAAGTGAGCTTTGAAGCCTTTCTTGGAGACGGTGTTGTCTGACTTGAACTCGATGCGCATGTTGTTGTACTGGGAAGTGATGACCTCAGGCACCTCCGTGCCACAGTATTTCCCATGAAGCTTAGAGTCTGACGACAAGCCGCTCCGCACTTCCACAAAGTCGTACTTACACACCTTCAGAGACAGAAGACAAGCAAACAGGTTACAGAGTATATCAAACATAGCCTCGTTATGTATGCTGCATAATTTAGCAAAGTTTAGAATCACTGTTTTCAATACTTTAAAAGCAATTTGCTGCATAAATATATATGAAATGATTTATAAGGATTCAAATAACTTATATGAAGCTGTGAAAACTTACATAAAATGGACTATAACTGGGAAAGACCACATGACTACAAATTTACAAATTACAAATGTGAAACGACAGCTAATATATTATAATCGGACCACTGGGAAAAAACATCTATTGTAACTGGGACACCCAAGTTCCCACATGATTAGATGTGACTGAATGGCTGAAAAATTCCCACACAGAGATTTATACTTGATTAAAAAAGTGTCCGCCCTTAGAGATCCAAATGTTGGCGGGAATGTACATACACACATTAGTGGTTGACATTAAAATTCTAGGCAAAGATTCAAGTCATTTGACTTAATTCACTGAATTTATTATGCTTTTTAAACTGTTCACTGATTTGTTTCGTGTTTCAGGACTGTGAAACAGCACATAAACCACAGCAGCATCAGTGACTAAACTAGAAGGGGAAGTTTGTGAATAACGCTTCAAGAGTTAAAGCAGCTGCACAACATTGTTCATTGTTTTGGATAACTTAATAGGGTTTATATAATAATTCCAGGTAGTTGCTATGGTCTTGCTACAGTGTTGCTATGGTGTAGCAGCTTAGTGGTTATTAGGTGGTTGCTAAGTGTTGCTAGGAGGTTGCTATGGTATCCCAGATGTCTGATAAGGTGTTGCTAGGACATGCTATGATATCCCAGATGGCTGCTAAGATATTGCTAGGCGGCTGCTATAATATTTCAGGTGGTTTCTAATGTGTGCCCATAAGCACTATTCAGGATCTACAATCCTGCAATGTTTTGTGGTTTCCAAAACCTGGCCCTTGAAAATGGTACAAAACGTGTATAATATTAAAACTATAAACAGCTTTGTCAAGCCTAATTAATGAACAGTTCTGCAAGCTAATGAATATACTATGTGAAAATTCTGATTAGGCTGCATATAAAACTCTTTCAGAAGTAATCAAATCATTCCATATGAATTTAAAATGCCTTGTAGTCAAACTAATAAACAAACGAATCACCCTAGATGTGAATTCCTTCAACTCTCAACATGGTAGTAATGTTGCCCTAGTATTTTACATCATTTTGAAGGAATCTTTAAAGGAGTTTCACCCAAAAGATTTTCATATAGAACAAAGTCACAACCTACCCAACATTCAGATTCAATCCACAGTCAAGAGATACATTATATTTGCATATGTTCAGTTCACCTTAAAATGAGACGCAAATCTGAGAAATGTAAAACTTGCACTTAGTAACTTGTACTTGTGGATAACCACACTGTCCCCACCTCGTTCCCCTCCAGTTCGAAGGCTTCAAACTGCATGGATATGCGGTACTGTGTGGGGGCGACCACCTGCCACACGCAGTTCTTATTGGGAGGGTATTCTTTAGGCCAGCCTGGGGTTGTGATCGTCCCATTCAGCTTAGACAATAAACCTCCACAGGCAGCTGAGAGAAATAGAGAGTGAGAAAACATGGCATCTATCCTGCATTACTTAACATGTACTTAACAGTGCCAAAGTTATTCCAGTGGCACTGCAGTGACTCAGACTGTAAAGTACTAATTAGAGGCGAAAAAGCTCCACAAAACATATGTGCATGTGGTTGTGTATATATATATACAATGGCACCAAAAAGTTCTTGGAGACTTTATCCATTATATATAGTATATTAACCATGAATAATCTTTAGATAATATAGATAAAATGTTTAACAACATAATTTTTATTTCAGATAAAAAATACTTTTAGCACAAACTGATGATAGACTCTTTAACTGCACTAAGGCTACTGTAAAGCCCCAGGGGGAAATGTGAAAATCCGGGGCTGTTTTTTACGGTGGTGCCAGTGAGCTTGGGTTCATTGATGGGATCAGGAACTCGGAACTCAGAGGTGGCTGTATCTGGAGAGTGGTAACAGTGTGTGAGCCACTGGGCTTTGTAAAGCCACTTTAACACATGGATTTAGCAGTAACAAAATAGAAAGGTGTTAAGTGTGAATGCAAGCCCTTTAAAAGTGCATGAAACCCAGTAAAATTCCTGTGGAATTATTTTCAACTTCTGTGCAAAAGTGATGCAGCATGGCCTGTTTTTACAGCCAGGTTTTTGGTTATTGCAAGAGAAAAAAGTCAAGGCAGTGTGTTCCTGATGAGAATATCAATTCCTTTTTACCAGGATTTTTGTGGCAAATGTGATTTAAGGTATAAAGGCTACTTGTGTGGGAGATGCAGTGACGTCCCAGGGCTTGAGTGTGAAAGAGTGTATATGTTGGTGTCTGGTAGTGAGTAGTTTCTGGTGTGTGTTTGGTTCTGTGTGACTGTGTGTATGTGTGACTGTGAGCACTTTAGTGTGCACACTGTTTGTTCCTGTTGTTTTCCTGTTGACTGCGGATGTTTTCTTCGACCGTTTAGGTTGGTTGAAGCTTCCGCTGAGTGTGTTTGGACCAGACAGGCGGAAACACCTGCTCACAGTCACACTCTCACACTCACACACACACACACACACGCACACAAACACACGCACACAGTTTCTTTTACCTTCACAACTTTTTTTGTCTGGGGCCAGTTCATATCCAGGATCACACGCACACTTGAAGCTTCCCAATGTGTTCACACACCTCTGCTCACAGCCTCCATTATCTGGCTTCACACACTCATCCTCCTCTAAAAACACACAAGCACACACAGCCATGGGTTAAAAAGTAAGAAGAACACACTGTGCACAATAAACCTTATTAACTCCTTTAACAATATATTGGTCCACAGTTAAATTTCTCTCTCATACTTACACGTTTTTCTTTCTTTCATAGTAGTTGCTAAACAATTTAAAATCTATTAAAATAAAGGTCCTCTTAAAATAAATAAATGAGCTGTGTGAGTTTAAATAACCTTTTCAAAGTTTATCCTTCACATAACATAAAGCAGTTGTTTTTCCTAACACTAATCCACCAGTTCAGACTTTAAGGACTTAATTAAGGACTTCTGAAGAAGATAAATATCTAGAGCAGGTGTGGTTGGCAGTATACGCCACTGGAAGGTAGATCTCCAGGTCCAGGGCTGGTGTGAAGGTTTGATAGGAAGAACCCTTAAATTGATATAGATGTTCATATTCTTATATCACCTTTTCAGACATGATTCTTTATTCAACAAAAAGTGGGTGTTCTTTGGCATCACTCAGAGAACTCTCTGTGACTCTAAAAGTCTAGTTAGTAAATAAGCCCTCGGATTAATAGCTCAAGACGTATAAACTGAAACATGATGTACACATTTGAATCAAGCAAGTCCATTACATCATTTCCACATGAATTTTGACTTTCAGTTTACTCATGTTTTGCAGTTACTGTGCTCATTTCATTGATGTGGAAATCATGTACGAGCATCACTTTTTTCACTGTAAAAGAAACAATACGCACAAAAGACTTTGCTTAAAAGACAAGAAACAAAGAGAAATAAGAATAATAAACACAGTTAAGCCACTTTAATCAGCATGACAAATCAAATTGCTTTTAAGAGTGAAATTGCATCCAGAGGAAAACCACAACACTTGAGTTCTTACAGAACTGATTTGCTGAGCTTGTATTTTAAGTTGTGTGTGTGTGTGTGTGTGTGTGTGTGTGTGTGTGTGTGTGTGTGTGTGTGTGTGTGTGTGTGTGCGTGTGTGTGCGTGTGTGTGTATACCTTTAAAGAAGTTAGCAGCAAAGCCAGCTTTATTGACAGTTCCATCTGAGACGAATTTCATCCAAAGTGTGTTGGAAGTGGAACGAATGTCCTCAGGTTTGTCATAGCCGCAGAATCGACCAATCAGAGGGCTGCTCTCAGATAGGCCGTCACGCACCTCTAGGTAGTCATAAGCACAGCTGTCATGTCTCTCGATCTGCACATACACACACACACACACACACACACACACACACACACACACACACAAAGAACAAGAAAAATCTACATTAATGACAAGTTTAGAGTCACTTCTTATAATTATTTTTATATAGTATCTGGATTATATTATGAACAAGACAAGGCGTTTTACATGTATTGTTCAACATTCACATGTTTTGGAAACAAGTTATGAAATGACACTGTAATTATGTATCCATAATAGAAATAGAAAATCTTTCAGTTTAATCATCTGCTCTTTTCATCATTCTGAACAAATGTTTTTACAACATCAGAACCAGATTTTTACAACATCACTGAATGTGTTTGGTTACTTGGATCAAGAGAAGCAGAAAATACAACCAACTTTTAAGACTGAGCTTTGAATGTGTGGAAAAATGTCTTTGCAGATTTGTTTGAAAAACGTAAAGCATCTCTCGCAAAAAGAATGGGAGCTGTACCTAAATACTGATAATCTCTTGTTAAGGCTTTTGTTTTTCACTTCTAATGTTGAAAAGTTAACTTTTATTCAGTGGCCGTTTTAATTGAAAGTTAAGTAAATGAGAAGGTGGTCTGTTGGAGGTGAATTCTAACTGTATAGTACATGAAAACCACACATCTTCTGTAATATAAGCATTAGATGTATACACACACACACACACACACACACACACACACACACACACACACACACACACACACACAACCCCTCAATCAGCACCCACAAAATGCATGTGCAGAAACATAAACATATCATGTGCTATTTGCATTATCGTGCCAACAGCACCTTAGGTGTTACAGCCTAAGGAACATTCCAATGAAAACAGGATCTCGCATACCAGACGTACGAGTCTACTGGTATGCCAAGGTCTCTGGGTTAGCACTGTGTCTTCCTCTTGAATTGTGTGTGTGTAGGAGAGTGAGTAAATGAGTGTATGAGTGTGTGTGCAGGTAAATGGAGAGAGTGAGTTTTACATCCTGTGTTTGTTTGTCTCTCTTTCTCTCTCTCACACACACACACACATACACACACACACACACTCTTAAACAGTCCTGATTGAAAGGAGAACCCTTTCCTCTTTACTTTCAAAGCAAGTCTATGACCTTTCCATGCACTACAACCTATAAACATGAAAGAGCAAACCCTATACAATGCATACATTCCACTATACACACACACATACACTCACACCACCATAACTGAATGATATGGACAAAATACTACTGTGTTTATACTGATACCGACTGTATTTGCTGTAGAACATTTGCAGATACATACTAAAAACACTGGTTGAATCTATTCTGTGATGTTGGTTGAAGATTGGCCTGCATTATTTTATTTGCTTTATTTTTGGGGAATTTTGCCCAATTTTTCCCCCCAGTTTCATTTCTGCCAGTTCCACCAGGGCTAACAGACTTATTTGACTACTGCAGAACCTCATATATCCAAAATGGTAACTTTACAGGAGAAGGAAAAACACTTCATTTTTGTCCACTCATCACAATTTGTCACACTCTGCAAAGGGTTTAAAGATTATCTGAATATCTACTAAATTCAATTTTCAAACCTAACCTTGAGACAAAACCTAAAGCTAACCCTGGAGATAATCCTAATCCTAACTTTCATCTTAAACCAAAACCGTTAACAGTTTAATCTATTCAGTGTTACTAATTTGAACATCTATAAATGATCTGTTGGGCTCTATCCACATAAAGTGTGACTCGACCTGCTAATCAGGTTTCCCCCTAGGCTAGCATGTCCTAAGAGACACATGAAACGACATCTTTTCAAATTGCTGCTAATGCACCATCATTGGACAGCTCAGCGTACTTGGACAAGAATACTAACGGCTAATTCTGTTACATCAGATAACTGTTGGCTAAATCAAGTAATGGAGAAAGAAGGACATCCACCCAGAGAGAGCGAGGCCTTGAGAGAGCAAACACCTTGATTCCTCAAAACAGTCTGTGGAGACTATGACTGGTCAGCGCACAGTGAAAAACAAACAGAAAAAAATGTGACAATTTATTGGACAATAGCACAATAACTATTAGCACACTACACATGATTCAGCCCTGACAGACTCACACATCAAGAGTATTACACATCACAGACATGAGCATGAGTTTAGTGACTTGGCGGAGTCTTAATCAGATTATGAGAGTGAGCAAAAGGGGAAGTGAAAAATGTGACAAAGTAACAAGGGAAAGCACTCTCGAGTTACAAGATAGAAGAGGATGAAAATACAATGTTACTACAACAAAGTGACATTATTTGGATCCTAAAGTCTCCTTTGTACCTCAAAGGCCTGAAAGCTGAGGCCCACGTTGTAGCCCTCAGACACAGTGATCCTCCACACGCACTCCTTCGATGGCCTGTAGTCGTCAGGGTAGTTTGGAGATTGAATCTGGCCCGAGTCCTTACTGATGTCACCTCCACAAATTGCTACGGCAGAGAAAGAGAAAGATTACAAGCCGTTTTAGTTTGTGGTACTTAATGCTTAGTTCATGTTGTAACTTAAGTCATTTGAGCTTCATAGTCAGCACAAATAAATGAAGCTAAATCAACAGTGTTAAATCGGGTACCTTCTGAGCCACACCTTAGCACGACTAAGCATTCTGGCTCATTAACACAGCTGAAGCAGTTCATTAGTGAGTTAGCAAGGCCTTCATGAACTGAATTCAGAAGACAGAAAATGCTAAGCTCTGTGGACCTGCGATGCAAAAGGAACACCCTGGAGGGCGTTTATATATATTTATTATAAAGACCGAGATCAAAAGTTATTAAGGCTAAAGATGAGACTACATGGCACGAATTTTGTGTCTGCCTTAATGGGTTAAAATCCTTTACATGTTTTACAAAAATCCTTCACGCTGCCACGTTTTGATTTGACGTTGTTGACATTGAAACACAGAAAAATGTTTGAATGTAACAGAATTCAAACTGAATGCAGTAGCAATTCATCGCTTACATGATTCATTCTGTAATTATTTAATTGCATTTGGGTTAAAGACTTCTGACAGTTACTATGTTCAGTCTTTCCTAGTCAGCACAAATAAGGAAAGCTAGAGCAGCTCAAGTGACCCAAGGAAATAAACTCGAATTCTCTGATTTCCCAGTGCAGCTTTGTGAAACGCAGTCACATTACAGGACCAAATCCCACCTTCATAAACGGCAGCAAAGCCCTTTCCCACCCAGTTACTGCTGCTGCGGAACTCAATCCACATCCGACTCTCAGTGGAGATCAGCATTTCTGGAACCTTATCACCGCAGAAACGGCCTGCACACACACACACACACACACACACACACACACACACACACACACACACACACACACACACACACACACACACACACACATCCATAAATAAACATTCAGAGAAAAAGAACATATCAAAAATAATGACATCTAAAGATCATTATCAGTAACTGTTATTAAGTTTAGTTTATTCCAAGTGATTGTTTGTACCTAGCAAAGGGGCTTTCCTCCAGTATCCATCCCGCACCTCAATGTAGTCGTACCAGCACAGGCTGCTCTTGTACAGGTCCATCGTGGTGAAGTTGAGCACTATCTGAATACGGAGAAATATGAGAAATACAAGAGTTATAAAGCATACAAACACTTGCTTGAAAGCACTTAGAAGTCAGTGTTATCACCAGTGATAACAAAAGCATATTGTTGTATTTATACTGTTTCTAACTTGTATCTCATAAAAGAAGTGGAGATTCTGTGACCTTAATTCAGTTGATAGTGCAGATTCTAAACTTTCAATCAGTTTGTGTTAGTATTTCACAAACGTTTTGATACAGAGCATAGTTTGAATTTAACATGTAATTAATTATATAAATATGTTATGAACTATGTGATTATATAGCCAAACAAAGCAAAACTAGATCTAGACTACACACAAAACCAAACAATAGACAGACACGTGTGATACCTTCTCCCCAGGTGTGACAGAGATCCTCCAGACACAGTGTGTGTATGAAGGGTATCCGTTTGGGTAACCAGGAGATGAAAAGTTCCCCATCGAGTCCTGCAATGTCTCACCACATGCTGGGGAAACAGAGAAAAGACACATGATTAGACTCACAAGGTGAAATGACGTACAGTAGCAGACAGACTTGGGGTACAACTGATTGAATGTATGCTTTCCAATTTTTTTACCCTGATTTTAGCCTTGATTTGGTCTGTGCTGGCTGGATTCAGTCTGCAGATTTTGAGGCAGTCAGAGTAAACAGTTGGGTCAGAAGATGGAGTAGTGCTGAGAGGCTTCTGACCAGTCAAAGTGTATCAGACTCTGGTTTTAATCTTCTAGTACATATGCCAATGAAAACCACCAAAAAATAAAAACAGCAAATATGTCAAGAACGGCCGGGTGACCGGGGTCCTCTCTGTGTGGAGTTTGCATGTTCTCCCCGTGTCTGCGTGGGTTTCCTCCGGGTTCTCCGGTTTCCTCCCACTGTCCAAAGACATGCAGCCAGGCCAACTGGACGTGCTAAATTGCCCCTGGGTGTGAGTGTGTGAGTGACTGTCTGTCTGCCCTGGCGACCTGTCCAGGGTGTATCCTGCCTTCCGCCCCAATGACCGCTGGGATAGGCTCCAGCACCCCCCCGCGACCCAGAAGGAGAAGCAGCTTAGAAAATGGATGGATGTCAAGAACAGAGATTCAATGTCTAGAAGAGCTTTTTCATTAATTGGGCTTATGGCAGTGGTACAGTTTAGTGCCTCTAAAAACTCATCTCACTCGTGTTTCGTGTCTTCTTTACTGCTTTAGCGCAAATTGTGGTGACATTAACAACAGCAGCAAGTTGCTATACCTCCATGTTTGCTTTGCAATCTGCATCTTCTAGTAAGGGGACAATGTGTGTTTCTGTATTCAGCCAGTTCGATTCAGTTCAGCAACAACTTACAAGTTGTGTAGAGCCTGATTCACAGTTTTCCAGCCATAAAAAAGACAAAAATCAATTGGAAAGCAAGATGCCCAGTCTTTTTATAATGCTGTGAAGCTCATGTAGTGTATCCAAGATTTAAATGTTCGAAGTTTGTTTGTAAGACAAATACAGTCATATACAAAGTCAAATGGGATATTTTGCTGACTTGCTAAGCAAAAAAAGTTTGCATCTTCTCCAGAGTATGCAAATATGGCATTTCTGCAAAATGTTAGATGGGTTCACTTATTTTCACGTAAAAAAAAAAAAATATATATATATATATATATATATATATATATATATATATATATATATATATATATATATATAATTTGACCAGGGGTGCCAAAACTTTTGAACTTTTGAAAGAACTGATATTGTTAGATTCCATTCAGCACTTCAAGCAAATGAAATCCCACAGATCACAAAGGCTTCTGCTCGCTGTGTGACTGAATGCTGTGTGTTCAGTTCCCTTTTGTCAGTGCACACAATCACGAGAGCCAGAAACAAAGGACTACAGTGTAATGAGACTTTAAAACCAACTCATCTCTGGGCAGGGAATCAGATTGGTCTCTAAGACAAGCCAACTTTGCTGCTAACACCGGCCTATAAAACCCCTCCTTTCCCTCCGAGTTAATTGGACAGTCGGTACATATGGAAGCGCTTTTAGTGTGTGTTTCACGAGAAACAAAGGAGCAGTCACGGCGAGTGCTTCCGCCGCAAGATGCTACTGGTTGTTTGGTAGGAAGGATGAGTGAAGTGCTGTGTGCTATGTTTATGTTGAAGATAAACAATCTTAAATGAATAGTTTGGGGAAAAAATGCTAACTTATATAGTCCTCCTCTTACCGCAAATGGAGCCAAGAGGTGTTTGATGTCTTTAGTTTTGCCCTGGAGCTATGTGGCTGAAGTAATGTAACATGTCAAGCTGTAGTAGTCTCATAAACATGCTTATGTGGTTTCTGAGATTGTGTGACACGCTGTTATCTAAAACACTGCATAGCTAAAAACAGCAGTAGAAGTTTGTCTCTACTTTTGTCCATTTTTATAGATACGTCATACAGTCCGTCTGAGGCAAGAGTGTGATGATCATGCAGTTTACATGATGCTACTTGACATGATATGAGCTTCCATTACATTAGCCTTGCAGCTCCAGCACAAAACTAAAGAAGCAAACTTCAGACACCAAATGTGTTGGCTGGTCTGAGCTAAAGGAAACCGTGTACATTTGATTTTTGTTGACCAAACAACTGCTTTAATTAAATTTGAGGTTAGGTTTTGAATTGGACTGTACAGAGCACTGAGTTCTGTGAGGGTATGAGGAGTGCCAACTAGACATTCAGCTGTCATTGCACTAATCAGCAGCTTCTGATAGAGAGAGAGAGAGAGAGAGAGAGAGAGAGAGAGAGAGAGAGAGAGAGAGAGAGATTAGAGTCATTTGCTTTGTAAGTGAACTAGGCCATGCGTCATGTATTTAGTCTCTCTGTCTCTCACTCTCTCTCTCTTTCTCTCGCACTCTCTCTCTCTCTACACAAACAAATACACAAAACTCTTTGTAGAATAATGACTGTCACCTCAGACAATACAGTACTCATGAATGGACATGGGCCGTGAACAAACACGAAACACACACGCACACACTGTAGAAAAGTTAGGACTCTGTGTGTACTCTCAAAAAGTACCTATAACAACCTGTATGTATATATTATAATTGCATGCACTTACATTTTCCATTCTCTTGTAATGCAAATTTAGTTACAAATGATATTATTAGTATGCACACTACCTGGCACGACTGTGATCACTAAAACTGAGAAAGATCAAATCTACCTGTACCTTTCAGTATAAAGGACCCAATGTGGTTGTTGCCACAAATGTGCCTAAATTTGAAAAGTGACTTACACATGGTGCAGTATATTGTATATTCCCTCTTTCTTTCACTTATAGACAGATACTTGCATAGATAATTACCTTTGTGTAATACTAACTGAAACTGAAGGTTGGCAGTTTCTTTGGGGTTTTTTTTTGTCTTGAAAATGTACAAAAACAAATACACACACACACAAATCACAGTTTCATTTTTTTTATCTGGAGACCTTTTTTTTTCCTTTAAAAGGAGCTCCTCTTTCCATCACTCACACCTTCACTCATCTGTCCTCCCAATCTTTCTTCCTCTCTCATTCACTCAGCACACTGTTTTAAAGGCGTCTTTGGCAAAAAAGAGAAACACACACCTAATCACACACCTCATTACACACATACCGCCCCCTCAGCACACCCACACACACTGATGTTACCTGGGCATCTGTAGAGCTTTTTGGCCTGAGAAATGTCCCCTTTACTGAGCCTCGTTCTCTGGCCAATAGCAGGCAGCACACCATTCTCATCACGAGAGGGGAGGATAGTGTCCAAAAACATTCCCCTAAGACAGAGAGAGAGAGAGAGAGCGAGCGAGAGAGAGAGAGAGAGAGAGAGAGAGAGAGAGAGAGAGAGAGAGAGAGAGAGAGAGAGAGAGAGAGAGAGAGAGAGAGAGAGTTTTTGCTGTGTTTACAGTAAGAATGCTGACAGTGAATTTCTCTCACTGTATGTGCGTCTCACCTGGAGAAGGTATTTCTGGCGTAATGCATGATGCTGTCAAAGTCATACGGCTCTCCAAGAGAGTTCACCTCTCCGGGCTCCATCTTCAGGAAGTTATACTCCTGACCTAAAAATGAAAAGTCGTTTTACTCTGAGAGCCAATCACAATGCGAGGCTGGATATTGTCCGGCTCCTGATTTAGACTGTTTTTGTACCATAAAAGCAATTTTTTTTATAACAGTCACAACTTTGGTTTAATCACTTTGTAGAAGACTGTAACAAGGGTTAAGCATATAAATAGTGTATAGCAAGAGTCAGCCAGGCAAAAGCTTCCACACGGCAGGGTTAGTTTTAACAGAGTTACAACTAAGACCCCCAAAGTTAAACTTGAGAGAAGTCCACATCCCCCTTATACACTCAATAGAGTTATTGGAAATTATTATGCACACGATCAACATACATGTTACTGCAGATATCAAGGCAATAAACTATGTTTACTAATCATTTTTATATATATTTATTATTTTATCACTATCACTACTACCATTGCTGTTCCATTCATCATTAAGTTGTTACAGCTAACTATGGTAACTATGGTAACAGTAACTATGGGGTTACTGTAGGTGCTGGAAACAGTTAACATTTTCATTTATAACAGAGAAGCGTTGTTGCTTGTATTTAAAAATGATTACAAATTGTTTCAAAATTATTTAGTAAGAACCAAAATGTGTTAGATTGACTTTCAGAATTTTTCAAAACCTACTATGAAGCTAAAATGTAAGTTATGTGGTTGTAAGAGTGAGTGTAGACCTGCTGGCAGGTGTTTCACTGTTATAAGCAGGTCACTCTAGTGCATCATGTCTTTACTGCTAAATTGTGAATGATGCAACTGGCTGGACTTGTGGGTAATGCAGTACCTGGCTGAATGTTTTCTCTGTTGATGGTCACATGATCGTCACGGTCGGGCCGCGTGTGCTCGTGCCAGAATCCAATCACATGACCCAGCTCGTGAACCACTATGCCGAACTTGTCGCAGTTTTTACCGATGGAGATGGCCTGAGGCCCGTTCCCACGGCGGCCCACATAGGAACAGCACCTGCGAGAGAGTTGAGAGTTCATTATAAGCTTTGAATAATTAATGGTTAAAGTCAATCTTTAAATCCTACTTACATGAACTTTGGTTGAACTACCAGCTCAGTGTCTTAATAACGCTCTTTATCATTCTGGCACAAGATGATATTCTAAAGCGTTTTCTACGCCGTCATTCAATGATGAACATAAACACTGTAAATATCACTGCCACCTCTGCCAGGATAATAAAATACAGTTTATACATTTAGACACTTAGAAGAGCCATCAGGTGGTCTGAGGGGATTTCTGGGGTGTGTTATAGATCACCAAAGAGAATGAAGGTGATTTATAAGGTAATACGGCCGGAGGGAGAAACAGGTAATCTGCAGTGATGAGGTGATTTATAGGTTGTTGTACTGTCATCTAATGTGACGTTTTAAGGGTGTTTTGGATTGTGTTAGGTGATTTGTAGGGTCATGTGTGGTAATATCTGTTGATATATAGTGAGGTAGGGTAAATTGGTGTGAAGTGGTCATTTGTAGGGTGCTGTACAGTGATATGCTGTGAATATATTTGGGGTGAGCATGTGACTTGTAGGGTGTAGGGATATCTGGGCTGATAATCTTCACAACAAAATGAGTAATTTTTAGTTATATAGTGTGATTTTTGGAGTGAGTATTGTGGCATATCTGGGCTGATAGTAATTTATGTGATGCTGTAGGCTTATTGGGAGTGATTTTTAGGGATAATATAAGGTGTACCTGGGCTGATGGGGTGATTTTTGGGCCACTTTGGGGTAATGGGGTGATAGAGTATCAGTGTGGGGTAATCCAGGTTGGTTTGTAGGATGTTATAAGGGAAATTTGAGGTGTTGGGGTAATTTGTAGCCATGTGATTTGATTTTTAATCTTGGGGGTTCATATTGTGTTATAGGAATAACTGGCCTAATTTTGGGTAATTTCTTGAATGATGTGAGGTAATACAGGTGATTTGTTAGATGATATGAGGTGATATAACATGATTTGTAGGGTGTTGTAGGTACTCTAGGGTGGTTTGTAGGGTGTTGTAGGTACTCTAGGGTGGTTTGTGGGGTGTTATAGGTAATCTACGCTGGTTTGTAGGGTGTTATAGGTAATCTACGGTGGTTTGTAGGGTGTTATAGGTAATCTAGGGTGGTTTGTAGGGTGTTATAGGTAATCTAGGGTGGTTTGTGGATTGTTGTGGGGTAATTTAGGGTGGTTTGTTGTGGGGTAATTTGGGGTTGTTTGTGGTTTGTTGCAGGGTAATCTAGGGTGGTTTGTAGGGTGTTGTAGGGTAATCTGGGGTGATGATTTATATGGTAATTGCCCCTAAAAAGCCCCTGAGGATGCTGTAGGGTAATCTGGGGTGAGGGGTGGATTTTAGGGTGGATTACACAGGGTGATGTGTAGGGTGCTGCAGGGTTAGATGGTGTGACGGGGTGATTTGCAGGGTGATGTGGGGTGATCTGTGATTGCTCCTAGAAAGCCCATGAGGTGAATAGCAGCTTCACAGCGTGTGATGAGATTTAGACTACTTATATCTGACCCCATGCCAACACAATAAATCACGAGAGAGAAAGAAAGAGAGAGAGAATTTCTCAGGATTTCTGTTTCAAGTATAGCCGAGTTAAGAAGATCAGACCACCTCTATTCAATGACACACACACACGCACGCACACACACACACACACACACACACAGGATTTGACTTCATTGTGCTCGACAGTTGGCACAGTTACTGTCATTGCTCATGCACTGCTTCAAAACACAGTGCTTTAGGACACCCCAAGTCAGACTGTATTACGCACAAACACCCTATATTACAGGGTGTGACCGCAGGCAAGAACGTAGGTTTGCGTGTGGGTGTAAATATGTGTGTACAAACACTCAGCTAATCAGTTCATAACTGAGTATTAAGTAGGTTAGAATATCTGGCACCTCACTGGTAATTTGGCCGTCTTGCCCTGTGTTGTAATTAGAGTTTGGTGGTACAAGCCTGCAAAGCTGATTATTATAATCAGCAATGTTACCGTGACTGGGCCAGAGAAGAACACACTCATAGTACACAGCGGTGCTTAGCTTTTCTTGCCCACACAGCGCTGCTGAATACATAATCCAGAAAGAATGCGTGCTTTCTCTTTCTCTCTTTTTCTAAGCACATTTTACTTGATTTAGATTGAGCACATTTCACTTGGTTAGATTGTTTTATAGATTTTAATATTTAAAATATTGATTTATTAAATAATATTTGAAAAAATGATATTCAAAATTCTACATTTCTGTGCCAAAACATTTGAAACGATTACAAAAGCATGTTGTAATATTACATTAATTCATTCTCATTTATAGGTCATTTCAACAAGTGGAGAAATTCAGTAGAAATTCTAAGCTTTCGATCCATCATCACACTTGTGTTTGAGCTTCATTACATTTTATGTTTTTTTTTTTGTTTGACATAAAGGAAAATGAAAAAAGTCAAAGAATTACATTTCTTAGTCATTAATTCTGTGTAAATATATAACTAAATCATTCTGTAATGTAAAACAAGGTCGCAAAACGAAACCAGCATAATCAAGTACAAATATAAAGTTCGTTAGTGTTCAAAACAGTCACTCAAGTGCACTACATATATGTTCAACCTGTGATTCTGCCATATTCTCCTCTGCTCATTCTTACTGCTCTCAGCGACCATAATCCCTGCCAGCGGGTAAGGTGACCCTCCTTCTAACCATGGAGGCTGCAGGAGGGGCAGAGTTAGGACAGGTCTGGGTGTGCCAACTGGCTAAGAATGTGAGCGTGCATGTGCTTGTTTTATACATTTAAAAATGTTCTGAATTGGCAGAAAAAAACAGCTAAAACCAGGGCAAGACCAACACACTGGCTCTGACTGTGTAAAGTGTATAATCATTGAATTCAGCTGTTCCAATCACTTCCATGGCCACATGTGTATAAAACTAAGCACCTAGGCCTGCAGACTGCTTCTACAAACATTACTGAAAGAATGGGTCGCTCTCAGGAGCTCAGTGAATTCCAGGATGGTACCATGATTGGACGCCACCTGTGCATCCAGTCAGTCCAGTCGTGAAACTTCCTCACTACTAAATATTCCACAGTCAACTGTCAGTGGGATTATAACAAAGTGGAAGCGATTGGGAACGACAGTAACTCAGCCACGAAGTGGTTGGCCATGTAAAATGACAGAGTGGGGTCAGTGGATGCTGAGGGGCATAATGTGCAGAGGTCACCAACTTTCTGCAGAGTCAATCACTACAGACCTCCAAACTTCATGTGGCCTTCAGATTAGCTCAAGAACAGCGTAGAGAGCTTCATGGAATGGGTTTCCATGGCTGAGCAGCTGCATCCAAGCCTTTCATCACCAAGCGCAATGCAAAGCATTGAATGTAGTGGTGTAAAGCGCTGCCACTGGACTCTAGAGCAGACATGTTCTATGGAGTGACCAATCACCCTTCTCTGTGACTGCAGACAACTCATTCAAAAAACAGTTTTTATATGGCAAGATCCATTGATTGCTCTCTGTATAAAACACCTTTGAAAAGTACACCGAAATTTAAAAAGCTCAAATTATCATTCACAAGCAAAACACAGCCCTGATGCCAGTAATATCAGTAACGTTAGCACTAGAGGCACCCAGACTGCACTGGACAGTGCTTTTGAGTAAAAAACTCACAAAAGCAAACAGCGAAGTGGAGACCTACAGTTCCCCTTGAAATAAGATGTAAACAGCGTCAGGAGAGCAAGATACGGATATGGAGGAGCAACATGGAGCCGCCGTTAATTTCACTGAACATTAGTGATAAAAATCGCTGTGTGTTCTCCTTTTTATGTAAATCCCGTGTTCACTTGATTTTATGTTCAGGTTCGTGTTGAATTATTGAAAGTAATAAATACATTCTGATGAAGCTTGTTTTATTCACTCATATAATAAAATGATTAATAAAATGCACTGCTTTTTAAATCAAAACAGTCTCTTTAGTGCCATTTAGTGCAATTTGAGCAAATAAGACAAATACAATTAATCACAATTAACTACAGAATCTAATGCAAGTAATGCCAATGAATTATTTTAATCAGGTAGCAGCCCTAATTATTATTTAATGGGGCTTATAAATGTTACTTATAGGTTTTATAGTGGAACATGCGTGTGACCCCACAGCCTGACAATGTATAAACACAAACCTGGGAGTGTGTGAGAGAAAGAGAGAGAAAGATCAGCTCATTCCAACTTGTGCATGTGTCACATTGTGTGCTATATACTGAGACAAACAAACAAATATATCAACACACGAACACACACATGCAAGAGTCACTAACCCAGAGGAAGGTCAAGTTAGTCGAGTCAGAGTTCGAGGGATTCGGTGCAACATTGTTGTCTGTACTTAAGCATGTCTCAGACACACAAACACACACACACACACACACACACACGGCCGTAATCTCTACCTCAGTCAGGACGCTATTTATATCTGGGATTAGAACACCTTAATCCCTTACTTCATGGCCAGTGGTAGCAGAGCACACACATATAAACACATTTACTCTCTCACACTGAGCAGTAAGCTATTAAACCGCTAAACATAAACAAAGCTAAACACAAAAAGACTTATCACAGCCATCAGGAAGTACATACTGTATATCAGATATTTATGTATACACACACACACTGACTGCTAAATATACACTTAACACTCAAAACTTGTAAAAGGACACAAATTAGCTATGCTGGTGCAAACTATGGTTAATATTAAGGTGAGGAGCAATAGTAGGTGTGAGAAAATCGTGTCGGTCAACCACTTCATTCAAACATACACATGGTTTAGGCCTCTTGTGCCGTGCACACGTGTATTTCGGCAGGTTTATGTTTGATTGATGCCTGGTGATGACGATAGTTATGGCCATGCTCCCTATGGATAAGGTTATATAACATTATCACTCCATCTCTCTGACTTACACTCTGTCTCTGGAGCACTATGTATTAACTCTTACATTGTCTGAAAATTTTTCATTTCTCACAGATTCATTTTTGCTCATAAAGGCAGAGCCCAATAGCACAACAACGTGAGATAGAGAGAGAACTTGGGAAAGAGAGAGTAAAAGAGAAAATGCACGAAAGCACGAACATTTTATGCATTGGAAAACAAACCCAATTTGTTGTGCATGAAAAATCAGCCCTAAGGCCCACTGATTATAACCCCAATCTGCCTTGGGTCAGGTAAGCGACTGAATAGTTTGTTTTAGCATTTCAAAATATCAGTAAAAAAAACAAACACATAGGAAATGTGAAGAGGTCTTTAATAATGGCATTATTGGGAAAATATCTCATCTTTTCTCATTTTTTATGATTTTCCTTACATGTCTATAATCAGTGCTGCATTCCTGCAAGACTTGTTGATGTCTTGATCTGCATATTAAACAAAAAAGTTTTTAAAAATGTTTTGGATACCCCAAAACATGGCTACAGTGAACTGGCCACGCCCTGGATCTTTACATGCCCAGTTAATGCTCCTTATGCTCTTGTTATCACTCATGTCACCTATGGTTTAAAGGGATATGAGGTAGAAGAAAACATGTAACCTAATCATATAAATATGGCAAGATGCATCTACACCAGACTGCACACATTTGGCGTAAAGAACAGATATGCAAGAAAAAGGATAACAAAACTGCTGCTTTTACCTCTCTTATCTCATTAACTGTCTCTCTCTCTCTCTCTCTTTCTCTCTCTCTCTTTCTCTCTCTCTCTCTCCCCTCATTACCATGTCAGTTTGTTAGGATGCCATTCCATAGAACAATGGCTGGCTTGTGCACCATGGTAACGAGGCAGGAAGGAAAGCTAAGCTGACTGTAGTAAAGTCAGCATACACACACACACACACACACACACACACACACACACACACACACACACATACACACACACACACACTTTTGTTTTAAAAACACACACATCACAGGATGTACACATAACAATGAGAGGTGAATGAGTAATGAGAGTAAATGTGTGTATGTAAGTGTTTGTGGGTGGGTTCAGACCTCTAGGACTGTTTTCAAAGAGAACCTCAATGGAGTTCCTAGCTAGTGGTATACTGCAGGGGTGAGCATTAAGCCCCCTACAATTGTCTGCAGTTGTCTCAGATCCATATCAAAAGTAGTTATCTTCACTGACCAGATCTGTTTATAAAGTGTTAAAATGCTTTATAAACAGGCGTTTATAAAGGTCTAGGTCTAATGAACCAGAAACACACAAATGTAGTCTCACCCGCAGGGTCGGTAGGTGAAGACGATGTAGCTCTCTTCATCAGTTTTCTCGATGAAGGTCACACATGTCTGTTTTTCCCAGTGTCTCATAGCCTGCTTAAACATCGCCCTCTGACTGCCTGAGGAACATGCACATACAAAGATATACAGCATTAATCTTGAACAGAGTATTATAGACAGGTAAACAGTGTTACACAAACATAACACATATACATTTTCTTGCCTTTTGTAGTTGAGCAAGCAAGTCAAAGTTGATATAAGTGTTTTTTGTTATGCTTAAATGCTATTTTTGTTGGCCATTTGTTGATCTTTTTTTTTAAATCAAGGAAGCTGCAGTTGTGCCATTTGATTCATCTTGGTATGACCCTGTGGGGGTTCTTAGTCCCCTCTCTCACTACTCATTAGCCACGTTTACATGCAGCCTAATAATCCGTTAATAATCAGACTAATAACTCAATCGGAATAGAATACGTCAGTGTAAACAACTCAATCGGAACAGACTGGTCCGATTGAGGCCATTCGGAATACAATTTCTATCCGATTCAACGAGGTGGGTAATCCTATAAATAATCCGTTAAGTAGACGAATAATATCCGTGTAAACGCCTCAATCCGATTACATTCTAATTGGAACGTCCAAGTCCGTTCTGCGCATGCGCGTCGCGTCATAGCGAAAGTTTATACCGTTCCACATGGCGGAGGTGAAGCTGGTCTGCAGAGGAGACGAGGTTTATACTCTGAGCTTTAAAAGACGGTGTTGGGACGGACGTCCAGCTTCTGTGTCTCAGAGCACGACGTCTTCCTCTCGGCCTTCTTTAATAAGTGCATGTGACATTTTTCTGAGTCAATTAAAAACACAAGCGGGCCAACTGGAAACTCGTTTCACTCTGACTGGACCTCACGTGATGCTGTCATGGTAACGTGTACTCTAAGCGCTACTCCACGCATGCGCGGCATTTTGCATCGGATTACTTGCAGTGCGCATGTAAACAGAGATTTTCCATCAGATTGTTTAACAGAGTGAGCAGATAAACACCTCAGTCTGAATCTGTAATCTGGTTGTATTCAATCGGATTGGCAAAAATCTTTGCATGTAAGCAGCTCAATAGAACTTGAACAAACAGGTAGAACACCTTTACACGCAAAAACCCGGCACACCGTGCAATTAGGTGTGCTACTTTCTATTAGGGAAAAGTAAAAGTACCATGTAGAGTTTCACTGCACCATTCAGGAGCTTTGGTTTCGCACACAGTTTGGACGTTCATAATGTAGTTTGACAGTTTTGGAGATGCAGCGCTGCACGTGATGATGCAGAAGATGAGCTTATCCTTCAGGCGTTTGATAAAATGTTCTAGTTGCTATGGCCAAACTATCATCTTAATTGTCAAAGAGACATAAAAAGAGACGGTATCTGGTCGAGTGAGTTAATGTCACCTGCAAAAGTTGAACAGGGGCAAATAAAATAACGTCACATTTTCAGACAAATTTTATTTAGGGTATTCCGTTATACATGGGTTTGAAACTATTTATTGAATAAATAACCGAATAAACTGCATGAAGAAGTTACGTTCGGTATGTAAAGGTGGTTTAAAGTCACCAACGACGGTAAGAATGGAATATTTTCTATTTTATTATGTTATATATTATATTTTATTATCTTCTGTGGCTTTTCTCTTTGAAACAAACAGACAAATTCCTTTGGGCAGACTGTAAACCTTCTATCAACACCACACTTGTGTTTGTATTTTGAAAAGAAGATGTTTTATTATGATTTGAATTTGATGAACAGTTATTGTTGTGTGCACGGTTTTGTTTTGCAGAACGAAAAAAAACATCTTTTACATTTTTGTCCATTGTTTGGCAAAGAAACAAAAGGAAAAATGTAAGCAATGCAAAAACACATAGAGCGCTCACCAGTGAAGTTGCCTCCTATAACGTAGGGGATCACTCCCCCAGGCCAGATTCGCTCGGCTCTGGAAGTAGCAGCCCGTGGGACTCGAGATTTACCCCCTCTAGCCCCTCTCCCTCTAACCCCAGTGCCCCCATTCCGTGAGCCAGCCTGCAAACTCTCCTCCTTGCTGGAGTTCTTAGACCACGAATCTACAGAGAGAGTGAGGGAATGGAGTTTATATGAAGCAGACAGAACGCATGTACACGTTAGCAGACACCTTGAGTTCTTGTTTACTAATACGTCAGGTATATTTAGCTTCAACACTCGGCTTCACTTTAAAGTTCATCAAAGTGTCTTTCTTGGTATGAAGATCGGGTTTTTATCCAAATAATGATTTGGCAGTTTTCCTTTTGCGAAAGCACTTATTAAAACTATTTTGACCCAAAGGTGAAAGATTTGAGTGCTGATGAATGTTGACATCACAACAAGGGGATAAAATGGGTAGGCTTTGGCTGCATTCCCAAGCATTTTTGTCAGCAGTAGCTTTGTAACTTTTGCAAATAAAATGATAAGATATAAACACCTTCTTATTTAATATAAAAAATCACATTTATTAATTGTTAAACATTTTGAAAAGCTGGCCCCCAAACCAGCAAACGCCAAACTGACCGCCTTGTTAGCAGCCACGCTTACCGAAGCTCTTTCTGTGTGTTATGAATGGCATCACACCTAAATGCCAGATGGTCTAGTTACAAGCTTTAAGGGATCAGCAGATATTAAAGTCAAACATCCCTCACCGCACTGCAAGCGTGCTGCAAATATGCAGAAGAATTAACTCAGTAAAGGTCAAAAACACAGAGGAGCCAGCAGGCACATGCCCACAGACGGAAAAGTGAACTTACCAAACCCCAGTCGCCGTATTCTGTCTAGCAGAAAGTATAATGAGCTTCGCTTTCTAGTGGCGTCATGCTCTCCTAATCCACCTGACAGAAGAAAGAAAGAGAGTGATATGAGAACACTTTAAATGGCCCATATCCATGTTTTTTATCCATGACTGTATGAACTGGGCAGTGAACAGCACGTTTTAAAACTGATACCCTTTACAACAAACTCCTTTATTTCAAACAAGCGAGGGAGATTTGGTTTTCTGTTATTTGAGCTGCTTAAAGGACTGAGAGGAATATTATGATGAGTGTGCCAGGACAAAGGCTCTGTAATGTTGCCCTCCACACTACACTATAATATTGTATTACATAATACAATATAATATAATAATGATTATCATTATAGTGTTATGTAATGGTGTGTATTACTGAGTTTTATGAATGGTGCTCTCAGTAACTACAGACAGAGAAAGGTGTGACATTCCTCTGTGTGTGTGTGGGCTCGGTGCCACCTCTTTCATCCTTCCACCCTTACTTCTTCCTCTCTGGTCACTCATCATTTAACCATCACTCTGCTTCTCTTATACATGGCCTGTGATCAGTGTCCATTGTCTCTGTCTCTCGCTATGTTTCTCTTCTCCGCCCTTTACTCTTTGTCAAGTACACACCGTTTCTCTCTCAGTCTCTGCCTCTCTGACTTTCTCATACATGTTCTCTCACTTTCTCTCTGGAATGTCGAAGTGGACAGGAAAGTCAGGAACAAACAAAACGGCAGAGTCGAAGGCTCAGGAAGGGATACACACACACACACACAAAACTCAGTGTGAGAACCCAAGGGCCTGACTGATATGTATCATTTGTCCTATAGCCTTCGTCGGCTGATACCAACGTTGCACTGCTTTATCAGTATCAGTGAAGGAAATCCCGACAATGAAGAAACAAAAATGTCTCTTTAACGGTCATAAAATCAACTGTTAAGTATTTCAGACAGTTTAAATGTGCTTGCTTGGATATTATTTATCTCTTTTAAGCCTGTTTCAGTCTTTACAGGGCGAAACTGCCATGCAAATATATAAGCTGCACATGCACATGAAACATAATTTCCATGTAATCTGTTAAAAATAAATCAAAATGGATTGCAGCACATTCAGTCTCTTTGCAGCACAGATGGTTTTCAGCACAAGTCACGTGCAAAGCAGTCATAAAAGCAAATTTCATGATTTTACTGGTTTTTATATCAATAAAAGTATAAATAAGTTAACACGTCGTGCACAACAGGGGTCTGGAACAGCACCGTTTAGTGATTTCCCAGCTCTGGCACATCAGCTAGAAATGATAAAGAGCTGATGAGTTGAATCGGGTGTGCTTGATCAGGAAAAGCACCAAAGTTTGCTGGAATCTGGCCCTCCAGGTTCACTGCTCTACAGGGAACTGCATATTTTAATGCCCAGTTACTGCTTATTTGCGGAATGACATATTGGAAAAGAATAAAATGAGAAGAAATATTTAAATAATTATCTATTTCCTATCAAAATTAACTGCATATGTCCTGTCATACTCTTTAGCAGTGGCTTATGGTCACAGCTTTACTGTTTTCACATTTCTGAGTAAACTGCAGTCCATCAGGAAACTTGTGTTGGCAACGTTCCAGAGAAACGTGTGAGCAGGTTAAAGGGAAGAATCAGATGGAGAGTAAATCACGGCCTCCTCCTCCTCATACATTCCTCACCTCCTTCAGCCTCAACTCCAGCCTCAGTCCTGCGCTTTATTTTAGACTGACTGCCTTTAACCTGACAGTAGATTATGACCTGGGCTTAACGCAGGAACGTGCATATGGGCTGGGCTCACAGCACGAACAGCACGCACTGTTTCTCTCTCTGTGACATGTATAAACCAGGAATGCAGAATGATGTCGGAATCATATCAGCATCAGCAGCTCACTGCCTCAAAAAGCATCAGAGCATCAGACAGATGTTTGGGTTAGATTTCAAAGCATTTAAAAACGTTCAGGTGACTCTAGGTCGCATTACTAAAACGTCATTGTTTTAATGAATTGACTGCATTTGGCAACCCAGCGGGTCTAAAAACGCTAATAATTAAACCATTTAGAAGTGTATCAGCAACGGCACTGGTATAAGCCAGAGATGAGAACTCAAGTGAGTGACTAGCACTCAAGTTGCTCTCACGACTGGACACAGACTCCTAACTCGACTCACTCTCCCTTAACTGATTCTTAACTCAGACTTGCTCTTAACTGCCCTTTGACTCAACTAAGACTCGCCCTTAACTGACTCATAATTCGATACAGACTCAACCTTAACTGACTCCTAACTCGATTTAGACACAACCTTAACCGACTTGTAACTTGATTCACCCTTAACTGACTCTTAACTCAACTCACCCTCAACTGACTCACAACTCGACTGAAGTTGCAGTTTCTCTTAACCGACTCACAATTTGACTTAACTGACTCATAACCTGTCTTAGACTGGCCCTTAACTGACTCGTGAAACTCGGACCTCCCCTCAAAACCTCATGACTCAACTCCGACTAACCAAACTTAGTAGCATCACGACTTTGACATAAATGACTCTCAATCTCGTTTTGCTTTTAGATGGCTTGTGACTTGACTCAGACAAACTGAATTAATTTGGGCTACTGAACTTCAAGTGGTAAATGAATAAAACTTCCATTTCCACTCTGTGTGGATATTTGTCGCTTTTCCTACAGTAATTACTGCAATGCTGTTATCTCACAACACGTCTCTCCACAGCATCAGGTTCAATATAACGCTTCAAATAACAAGCCCGTCAAACCTTCACGACAAAGCTGAAAATGCTTAAAGGGAACGAAGAACAAATTGGTTGGCTAGCATTTAGTCTGAGGATGTGAGCTAATTTAGCTGAAGTTGTCATCTAATCTCGTTTAAGTTTTAGAACGTTACAGAACACGTTCTTTTAAAACTTAGTAAAGTTTCAATTAGCTTGCATATAACTCTACAGACAAAACCACTTTTCAGGTAGTTTTTCTCTTTCCTTCAAACACCAGATTCTGACATGACATGAGCATTAATAGCGCCCCATAGTGGGGAATCTCAATTATTTGGACCTTTTTCATCCTGCTTCTGTGTTTCTTCACAAATAAAATGACTAATTATTTCACCTTTTGCAATGAACAGCTTTTAACATGTTTTTATCTGAGCGCTTCAGGATTTTGATTTGTGCTTACAACACTTGCCACTTTATCACCAGCACTACCTGCTCAAACATTTTAAACACAGCCCAGCTAAAACAAAGATGTATACAGAAACACAAATGCATCTACACAAACTCTCTCTCTCTCTCTCTCTCTCTCTCTCTCTCTCTCTCTCTCTCTCTCGTAGATATGTGCACGCACACACACCGACACACACCCACACACACACACACACACACACATGAGCTCACACGTACACGCAGTCATCTTTCCTCTCTTCCCATACATCCTGAACGCATCACACTCAACCCTGCAAAACACGTGGCTGGTTTGCTGATGCTGCTGCAGAGGTGAGACAGCGGCATTTATCAAGTCTAATCGCCCAAAGCCTTAAACTCCCTCGATATCACCTCCCAACCTGTAATCAACTAAATATCATCTACCACATTACTCAAGCCCTCTAATCCCTTTATATCACCACATCTGCTTCATGATTCAATATACTGTACACACTAAACCTCACTCATCAATCAAATCCACACAGGCCTGAAGATCCCCGGCTCAGAGTTTCTGAGGGAACTCTCAGGAGACTCACAAATACACAAACACATTTGCCATACGCAGCATTACTCAAACTTTCCCAAAAAGAGAACCATTACTCATTATAAGTCTTTGGTTAAGTGGACGGATACAGACTGTAACTATTTAACACCACAGTCCAACAGTGTAGAATCACTGCTCAAAGGTTTTATTATTTTATTGCACATACATATTTAAAATGAGTGTGGTGCATTGTGGGTGTACGGAAAGCCTGTCTATCTATCTATCTATCTATCTATCTATCTATCTATCTATCTATCTATCTATGTTACCGTAAAACTTCCAATCTATATGTGTCTACCTTTCTGTCTATCTATCTAGATATTTCTGTCTATCTTTCTATTGGTGGATGACACCTAAAAAGTAGCAAAGCACTAGTGAGATCATAAAGATCATATAAGAGCTAGACTTAACATTTGATAACTAATACAACACTTATTCTGACAGAGGTGATTCTGCAATTATTCTGAAAGAATTGTAAAATTGTGAAAATATAACTGAGTTAATGATCAGACATGATCTTAGTGTCACTGTTGCCTTGTTTCATCCTCCTGTGTGATGAAGGCCGAGTCCGCCGTCTTACCTGACGTGTGGCCTTGCCTCATGTGTGTTTGTTGCGCGAGGTCTATTGTCCTGTCAACCTGAAACATCTTCAGATCCTCCTCGTCCAAGGCAATATCTCCCCAAAAGACCGCTGGAGAGCAAGGGGCGAGAGACAGAGAGAAAGAGAGAGGGTGGGTATATCATTAGAACAGGGTGCATGAAAGCACTCGTTAGTCTATTAACACATGCACATAGCCATATACACCAACTCACACACTTTCACACTCTCTGGCATTGACATAAGCTGCTGATTTAAGTGCTGGCTGGTAATACCTACCCATACAGTGTCCAGAGACAGCTCAGTGTTGTTATTGGATAATGCTAATTTGAGGTTTTGATTTAACTGACATGACTAAGCCACAAATTACAATAACAAGAGACAGCTTGAGCTATCCAATCTGACTCTTACCTCCACACACACACACACACACACACACAGTGCTGTCCCCAGGGACAATGTACACAGCCATCAGGTGCTGATTTAAAATGTGCAAGCTGGTCACTGCTGACATCACATCTAAGCCAAGGACGAAATCATAATTAGCTTTAGCACTGTAACTATTCATAGAGGTATAAAAAAGTGGGCATTGTGTGTGTGTATGTATGTGTGTGTGTGTGTGTGTGTGTGTGTGTGTGTGTGTGTGTGTGTGTGTGTGTGTGTGTTTGTACGATTTTGTCCTATCCAAGGACACGCAAATACTCTTGCACTTGGAACACTGGTTTTCATTTTCCACTCTAAAATAATTCCACGCTGCAGATGCTTAGGCCGCTTGTTAACTTCTTAAAATATGTATTACTGCTGTATTTTTTGGATAATGTTCATTTTTGTCCTCTCTACAAAACCAGTGTTCATAGAGAGCAATGGGGTAAAACAACTTCAAAAAGTGTCTTAATATAGCCAGCAGCAAGCCATAAAAACACACTTAGGTCAGCCTGGATATGGCTAGCACATGCCCACTCATGTACACTCACCTTCCTTTTTATGATATATGTTGTTGGGAGGGAGCAAACTTCAACGCTGTGTAATTAATTCCACCTTATTAGAGAAATAATTTCCAGTGACATCAGCTGTTATTATTTTTAAAACGTGTTCTATCCAAAATTGTTACAAATAAATATACTGCAGTTTGGAATGAAACTCTTTAATTACAGATTGTAGTCCTTCTGTTTCTCTGCATAGTGAGCTCCCCATTTATCCCATTCATCAATGATCTGGATGCCCATATAGGGCTGAACTTGTGAGGTAAATGTTAAAAATGACATACTTGTACCTCTAATAAGTATTAATCCCAGAAGCTAAAGCAATTTGTGGTTTCGGCTGCGAAAAAACTGTATCAGCGTGTGAAGGGTTTGAATATGTTCACTAAAGGAACCCAAACCAGCAGGAGCTCATGAAGGCGCATAGGGCTGCGAACGCAAACTTCACAACTGGAAATGAAATAATGTATTACCAAAAGGTGAGGTTTGATGTCTTTAGTTGTGATTTTTTTGTAGTAGTGCAGTCTTTCCTCCTAGCACATGTAACAATACTGTCTCAATTTAAGTGATACTTTTTTAATCCCACAAATGGAGACATTCCACCTTCGGATTTAACCATCCATGAAGTGAAACACCAAATACACACTGGTGAATACACACACACTAGGGGGCAGTGAGCACACTTGCCCAGAGTGACGGGCAGCCCTATCCACGGCACCCGGGGAGCAACTGGGGTTTGGTGTCTTGCTCAAGGACACCTCAGACTGGGGATCGAACCGGCAACCTTCTGGTCACAGGGCCATTTCTCTAACCTCCAGCCCACAACTGCCCCCATTTACAGCCTTGACCACCACAGGACCACCACCCCTGAGCAGGACCACTGTCAGCACAGCAGTGACACCAACACATGAGCATGACAAAATAAGCCTAGATCTAAAAATCGAATAAGTGGTCACCGTTCATTCGTATATGTGTGTGCAATTTGTCCTACCCAAGGACGAAGACTCCTGTTAAAGGTTAAAGTGTTCTGGACATTGTGTATGAGGCCAACATCCCATGAACTTCCTATTTCACTCTTCCCAATCCCAGCCCTGTTCTGACTTTGACCTTCCTAGAATTCCGACTTCATCCTAACTCCCTTCCCACCAGACTCCCGCTATGGTACGCCCCATAGACTTCACCCAGCTTGTTCCCAGCCACGCCCATTATATCAT
The DNA here is from genome assembly GCF_015220715.1 of Pygocentrus nattereri. Lineage (NCBI taxonomy): Eukaryota > Metazoa > Chordata > Actinopteri > Characiformes > Serrasalmidae > Pygocentrus > Pygocentrus nattereri. The sequence goes on from NC_051232.1 coordinate 12,345,295, forward strand.
CATGTGTTCTTAATTTAGCTTGTCGCCAAGGAGATCATAGAGATGGCTATGATAGAGAACTCCACATTGTGTGTGTGTATGTGCACGTTTGGCAGGTATATGGCTCTTTAACCTTGATACAGAACAATAAACAATGCAAGCTACACTCAAGTCCATCTCAATTGTCTCAAGTATAAATGAAACTGTGTGTATGTACATGTGCATGGGTGTGTGTATCCATTCTTCATTCTCTCTGCTCACACAATACCCTGGCCCAGTCTCGAACAGCACTCCCTATTAGATGGGTATCAGTGTTCTTCGTCTCTGGGGAGTCTTTCTGTTCTCATTAGACACTGATCAAGACACAAAGGCCACGGTAATACCCTCCATTAAGAGCTAATTATAGCTGTAATCACTCTCCGTCATACATCCTCTTCAGCTGCCATCTGTGAGAGCGCTCGCTAGCAGCAATTATGATGATTTAAGCCTTCACAGTAATAAAAAAACTCTAGTGGGCAAAATTTGTATTTTGGCTTTGAGATCATGCATTTTGGCAGCTATAGACAAAATAAAAGGCTGCTGCTAATCGTGGTCTCTAAAATAATTTCCATAATTGAGCTAGAGCTTTGGCCTGTTGCGTAACCACTGTATCATCCTAACATCACATGCTGTACTGGAGTGCCTCTAAAATCAGTAATCCTCACTGGGCTAAAATGACAGTAAGGCTGACCTATCGACGTGAAAGGTCTGGGAGAAAGATCTATAGATGAATAAAGAATGCACGAATCCATACGCCTATATAAAGAGATTCAGCGGAAGCGCTGAAGCAGCGTTAGTGAAATGCTGAGGTAACGTTTCGCCGTGGCTGGAAGAACACTGCAATCGCACAACTATAAACAAACCAGTATCGATTTTAGTTTCATATAATGGAGCTATGAAAGTCACACCTGCATAAATTACACCTGCAAGTAATACACAGAGGAGCGTTTTCCCAAAAGAAAAAGAAAAGGTGGTTTTGTTTTCCATTTTTTTTATTGTTCTTCATCGTTTGATCACAGCGCCCTTTACATTGTGCGAAAATTCCATCATGAACGGATCAATAAAGATGCTCCAAAACTGCTTGGAACAAAGTCTCTTTACATTAACCTACATAAAAAGCAAGGTTTTTGCTTTCTCCTGTAAAGTCATTTTTTGGTCATCACAGTCACCATTGAAACTCATAAGACTTCAGCAATAGAATAAGAGAATATAGACATCGCAACTTTGTCACATCTAAAAAATAATAGATCCTGCAGCTTAGAGTGAAGCAGACGTTGTTGTTGCTTTGTAGCAGGTGTTCAGGGAATAAAACAGGTATGGTACACCGTCAGATATAACAACAAGGGTAGAAGACCTTTTGACTAATCAGGGCTGGGCTGCCGGATACCATCTTAAAGATGATTCTCAAGGGGAAGAGTGAGCATCACACTGAACACTCTCTGAGTTAAGATGATCTAAACACTGAGATGCTTTACATTTACATTTACAGTGTTTAGCAGATGCTTTTATCCAGACCGACTTACAAGAAGTGCTTTGTCTATCTAGAGAAATATCTCTGCTAGTTACCAATAGCCTAGAGAAAAAGACAGTCCTGAGCTCAGATACTGCTAGAAGCTTTAGGGAAGCTGGATGCTGATTGTTGAAACTGTTGGTATAATATGTCATTTATTATGTTTTGGGTAACTCAGAAAGTCTGGCACTTGTGTAGGATCTAACTACATTATATCAGAATTTCCTCCTATGATTTAAAAAATTTGATTACAAGTCATTCTAAATTAGATCCTGCGTCCACCTACGATGACTTTCAATGACACACCTACTTTGCCTCTACAAAAACAATTTTCACATTTGCATCAGTGTGTCTGAAGAGCGTAAGCTTAACATCCTGACCACAACTGACCAAATGTGGGCAAAAATTCAAAGCAATGATGTAATGAGAAATTTCCCCCTTCAACACTGAGTCAACATAAACAATGAGAAAGCACTTATTGTTCTAAAGGTGTTTGTATAAGAAGATAATTTGTGCATGCATACAAGAAACTCAACAACAAAGCTCAATTTTTAACACCTACTTATTGATATTGGTTGAGGTTATTATGATAATAATAATAGTAATAATAGTAATAATACTAATACTAATAATAATAATAACTTTTTACCATACTTTAAATGAAACTGTCAGTTTCATGAAGTCCATAAAAAAACGGACTTTCTCCAGTTTTAAAGAAAGAAATCTAAATCAAATATGTACAATATACAGTTCTATGCGAAACTTTGGGATCTTCTGCTTGAACGACGTATTTTGTTGATGTTCTCTATGAAGATAAGCGAATACATCCTCTACAGAGAGAACAAACTTCTGTACATTTTCATAAACAATTAAACAAAAAGTTTATTTGCCAGATTTATACCTTTATAATCCCTTACTATGTACTAAAGCTTATTATTCAATAACTATAGGGACTTCAATGCAAACAGGCTGAGCTATTCTCAGGTTATAGAAGTGTATAATAAAACTTTGGGCTTAACATGCTGGAAAAATAACAACATAAGGGCTCAAACTTTTGCATACAACTATATATACTGAATGTTTTCATCTCGCTGCTGTCAGAAGAAAACCTTGTATTTCCTTTTTTTGTTGTTTCTCAGTTTTTGACATAATTTGAAAATATTTGTTGTCTTTTAAATTGTATGTAACTTTCATATATGTATGTATATTCAATATGACCTGGGGGGGGGACTCTGGTTCCATTGGCTTAAGTTAAAAGTAAAGTAGTTTTTTTCCTTCTCCTGTAAAGTAAAAGGAGATGCAATGTTTTGTTCGGGCAACAGCGATGTACAGATTACAGATATAATATATACACTACACTTCTACAAATGCATACTAAACGTTTTCAGTATATAGTGTTTTAGTGTAATTGAAGATTCAATGCTTTAAATTGATCTCTGACCATTTTCAAATCCACTCTCACATCAAATATATGACTCACATACTGAACTCAGTTACAGTTCATTAACAGGACCAGCACAATGTTGTAACCAAACTAAATCTTCAACAAAATATCACAATAGCCAGGAAAAGTAAAAACACCAATTATAAATGCTGCCTTTACTCTCAATATGCCAATGAAAATCTCAGACCACTGTGAGCTGGGGGGATTGGAGGAAAAAAAAACCCTTTCAGACTGTATAATCTGCGCTAGAATAAAAATTGTTTGGGATTATAATCTCAGTCTCCAGGTTGGTGCATGGGAGATGTGTGTTTAATCTGTGCGCCGCAATATCCGCGGACCAGATCCTGTATTAAAAACAGAGATTACCCTCCAGGTCTGTCTGCATCCAAATGAGTCTTCTCTGAGATGAACCCGGAAGCCCCCCGATCCTTCTCACACGGACCGGTTTAGGAAATGGACATTCGATTTGATTTAATTTGTGACAATTTTACATAACATTATGTAACACTATAAATTGCTAAAATTATTTGGGATGATGCTACAGACTCATTTCCATTTAGTCCTCAGGTTTCTGTTCACAATGATAAGGTTCACATGAAGGGGTAAATATGAAAATGAGGTGTTCATTTGAGGTGGTAACCTATGTGCGTGTGTGTGTGTGTTATTTGGGGTCAGGCAGCTGGTTTAATCCACGAGCGCTTCTTTAATCATATGTTTATCTGTCTCCAAATACAGAGGGGGTAATGGCTACTGGTCGAAAGAAAATGACACACCTCATCCTTCACATTGAGCTGCACACAACAAACAAAACCCTTAGCATTCATAATTCTCACCACCAATAACAAAAAGGAAAGTATATGAATTATATCTCACTCCCACGTGACGTCTTTCCTGTTCAGTGGACGATGTGCCAGCAAGTTAGTTGTTAAAAGAAATACATCTTCACTGGTTCTGGACCTTGCTGACATCAGCTACAGCGAGCCGAGTGATAAAACTATGTCTGAGCTGGCCACAATCTCTGAAACCCTTCATACATGCAAAACTTTTAACACCATGTTCAAACATGTTTTACACATAAATAAGATCCTCTACAGAATTTGCACATTTCAGCGCATATTTTTATTTATTTGATTTTTGATTATTTTATTTCTTTTTCTTTACTTATACTGAGTTTATCATATAAAACACAGTATAAAATGCATGTGTTTTAATTCTTACTCCAACGTGTTAAATAAACAATAATTGTGCTTCTAAAATGTGCTCATGTTTAAATAGTGTGTTCCCTGTAGAGGATGTTAACTTATTTTCACATAGAAAATCAACAAAGTGTGGAGAGCCTGCAGGCAGGCAGAAGAAGAGAAGCAGGAGTTTCAATATCAACTCAGGATTCACTGCCTGCTGTTTTCACTCTTTAGACATTCACACCTCTCCTCTCCTCCTTTAATGATGTCAGATTAAAACCACGTGTGAACGACCTGAGTGACGCTTGGCCGAAAACACACGCAGACACACTGACAACACACGGCAAAGTCTCATGAATGAGTGTCGAGGGAGAAGGAGGAATAATTGTCCGTTTCTGTTAGTCAGAAAAAAGTGTGACTAAAGACGTCTAAGAAACATGAGCGATGGATGTGACGCAAAGCATTCTGGGTAGGAGCCAAGAGCAGTTCCTTAGAGGATTTTCACAGGAAGGACGCATTAACACACACACACACACACAAAGATGAAATACATCAACACACAAAACACATATGAATCCAATCAAAATGTTTTTCAGACTCAAATCTACTGAACTCTGGCAGGACAATAGCTATAACACAGTAATGCATTCAGTCTTCACTATCAGTATGCTAACAGTCTCTCTCCCTCTCTCTCTCCCTCTCTCTCCCTCTCTCTCTCTCTCTCTCTCTCTCTCTCTCTGTCCTCTTTATCTCGGTCACCATATCCTCACTAACTCTCTGTTTATGTCTTCGTGTGAGTGTTTTGTGTTGAGTTGTTGTCGGCGCTGCATCAAAGCCTGGAAACCCTTTCACACGTCGGGGTGTTCAAAGCCGTAATTGCTTAATTAGTGAAATGCATTCTGGGAGGAAGCGTGTGCGGAGCGCTGACTCATGCCTTTCCTCTCCAAAGCAAACAGTCGGCGAGCAGAGTGAAGCGCTGAGTCGGGAATATTTGGGAATTTTTCGGAAGCTGGCTGTCAGGCCAGAGTGCTCCTGGAAAATCCTGTTTAAACTCCACTGTCCAGCTTCCCCTTCTGCCCTGACCGCAACCGCACACACATTAATGTGAGCAGATTCACTGCGATAGTTCAGACAAAAACCTACACAGCACATCAAATAGACCAGAGAATGAGGTTCCTGAATACGACATCTCACGTTGGAGCTTGATGTCAACCCAAGGTTGGTTTTTGACAGATATCCGTTGATTTCCAACCAAACTTCATCGTCTTTCCATTGTTGGAGGTTGATGTCAAGCCAGCGTTGGGTTTTAGATGTTATCTATTGTTACTGTCTGAATGAAAAATGAGGTTTTGTCCAAACAGAAATTCTACAAATATGAATAAATATTATAATATAGTAATCCGATCTGAATGTTACGCTTGTCCATTTGCACAGATAACAGTAAGTCATATAGTGTCAGAAACCATACAAGCGAGTCCATTTGATTTAGACAATCTGCGCACCAGTGGGCTTTCATTACTCATTGGCTAGATTAGCTTTTTTCTTTTGCTTTAAAATCTATTTTATACTAACAGGTGGGTTTACGGGGGAATGAAAAAACTTTCAACTTTAAAAGAAAATTAATGTAGAAATGACTGATTCTAAGCAATTTTGGAACATTTCTATTCGTCTGATAGCTTTCAAACTAAAGTAACAAAAATAGAGATACAACCCAGCAGGCACCAGATGTTAATCTGAGACAGATACGCATTGAATTTTAGTTGAAAATAAATTGGGCTGATATTAAAACCCAACATTAGCCTGATATCAACCTCCAACATTGGACAGACGTTGAATTTCGGTTACAAATCAAAGTGAGATATCGTAGAAGAACAAGGTTGAGTTGACATCAAGCTTTAACGTTAGATGTTGAATTTTGGTTGGAGATTAAAATTGGATGTCTGTCAAAATAGAATGTTGAGTGGACATCAAGCTCCAACGTTAGATGGGAGGAGTTGGCAGCCATAGCTGCAGAACTTGATTAGCATTCGGATGCCTTGCTCAAGGGCATGTCAGCCACAGACAGGAGGAGTCAGGGTTAAAACCATCAACCCTGTGATTAATAGACACTCGCTCTACCACCTAAGCAAGAGCTGCCCCATGGGCTTTGACGCCAACCTGATTTTCATTTTCACTTAAAATTCAACATCTGTCCAATGTTTGAGTCCAACATCTTTCTGACATCAAACTGATGTATGTGTGCATATATTTATTGTGCTGTCAGGTTTTGTCACACATACATATCAGTGCTGTGGCCATCTTTATCTCCAAAATGGTATCTTTACTGAAGGGTCTCTTTCTGCCTTCTTAACTTTTAATGAAAGTTTATGTAACAAGATTTCTTTGTAAGTCAATTTGAACCATTTCCGTTGGTCCATTCTTAGTGAATTCTAACACAATGTAAAGGTTAACTGATGTGTAGGGAAGGTGCAGGTCTGAAAACATAACGTTACCCAATATTATCACATTTTACCTCCCACTCCCAAAACTCACACACATCATCGAGCAAAAACATGGTTAGTTCAGCGACCAACACCACTGTAAAATGCCACTATAAAGCTGAAATATTCAAGACAGCCCTAAAGTGTTAAACAGCAGAAATATTGCCGGTAAACAGCTGAAAGTCCATGACTTATATTTGCTTGTGCTACAGTTACCTGCGACAAAATATGTTGCTGAGTTGCTGAAATGAACAAACAGGCACCTTAATGTTAAAGAGCAGGCACAGAGGACCGCAAGACCACATTCGGCTTTCTCTTTCACTCCGCCTGTGTGTTCTGCTGTGTGTACAGTTTTATTATGAAAACAGTCTTTTGTAAGGGGCATGAATGAGTGAGTACGACAGAGAGAGAGAGAGACAGAGAGAGAGAGAGAGAGAGAGACTCTTTGAGTATGACAGAGAGAGAGAGAGAGCGGGAGACAGAGAGAGAGACTCTTCTCCAGCTAAGTGGCAGGATGCAGCCTACCAGGAAGAGATAAGTGCCTGAATGAAGTGGACTCACACACGAGTCCCTCTCTCTCTCTCTCTCTCTCTCTCTCTCTCTCTCTCTCTCTCTCTCTCTCTCTCACACACACACACACACACACACACAGAGGGAAATCGGTGTACAAAGAGATGGAAATGTGTTTAGTGCACTCTAATGGCATGAGATAAGCACCGGGCCAAATATTCACACTCAGTTTTCCCAAGAACAACAGCAGCAAAGACTACCAACCGTGCAGGGGTCACTTCCACTTTGGTACGACACATGCACATACTGTATGCACACACAAGGTCACATGCTTACACACAAGGAAATGTCCAAGAAGCAGAAGCTGAATGGACTAAATAAGAATGCTCTAGTATCTCAGTTAATCATAAATGATCTAAGTCTAAAGACTTAACCTTATATCAGCATTATCTTACATCGGATTCAGTCTTTTCAAATGACCTGTAAAAGTACTAGTCAAAATTCTGGAGAGGTTTTCCTTATTTTAAGTTTTCCACTTTTTAAAATAAAACTGAAGATAGCAAAACTAGAGATAAAATAACACTCTTCTTTTATGATGTAGTTCCAATGTGCAACTCTGAGTCTCGATCAACACTAATACTGAAACCCTGGCCAACACCTTTCTCATATTTCTTCCTTACAACTGCTTTAAATAAGCTAATAGAAAGCCCCAATTACTGTCACCTATGGTGTTCCACAGGGGTCTGTACCTGGACCGCTTTTATTTAATATTTATATGCTCACTCTTGGTTACATGCTGATGATACCAGAGGAGGAGAGTGGTAACTGGTTGAAATATGAATGGGAAAGCTTGTAAAGCTCAACATAGCATCTGTCTGCAGAGAAAGTCCTGCCCTTCAAGAAAAAGAGAAATCAGCTTGCTGGTTATGCTGCAAGGGCAACAGCCAGAACAACCTGAAAAAACACATATTTTTGTAGGTTACTGAGGCAAACACCACAAACTATTTATGGGTTTTTGTCCGATTTTAAGAGTGATTTCAAATATGTTTTTGAAATGGTAATTTGGCCTTCAGATTTTAGTGTTTTGGTCTCTACCTATTCAAATAGAAAGGAGTCTGGTCTTGTATGGCTGGAAATAACTGCCCAGTGGCGTTGCAAAGATGGCTGCTGAGTGAACAGATTGTTCCAGAAGGTTTGATGAACCTTAAATTTACATCTTTACAATCTGCTTTGAATAGACTTAACAATTGTTTACAGGATATTAAATCATGAACACAAAGAAGTTTCTTTAAACTTAACTCAGCTCATTGTGTTACCCCGTAGACACGTTGACAATGCTAGGCTTACCCCATCTGTACTCTTTAGCCTATCTGTGACTCATATGTTAATATAATTAAACGGTCTGTATTCTTTCATTTAGGAATAAGGCCATAATTCCCCATATATATGTAGCTGCTGTGTGCCTTATACATGCGTTTATCTCTTTGCATCTCAGTTACTGTGATGCTCTACTCATTGGACTCCCATCTCATACACTACATAAACTGCATCGTAGGGAAAATGCAGCTGTGCATCACCACATTAAACCCATACAGCTCCTTGATAACATCCAAGCAGCAGATAATTTGAAATCTCTTCTTAAAACTTATTATCTTACAGGTGCATATTGTTGCTAGAAAGTAGCAGCAGAACAACTTATCTTGAACAAAATCTTGCCTGATCGACTACGTTTTGGGTGATGAGAAACTGTGCACATTTGACTTTTCACCAAAAGACCTAGTGAAACCTCCAAGTCAGCAAATTGCAGGGAAAATCCTCAGCTGTCAACAAACCACAAATGTAAACCCATGGAGTTCACTGATGAGGTCATGTGATTCAGCTTTAATCTGCACTCTTGTTTTGTCTGCTTTACAGTTCACTTCCACGTCAGTGTTTTTTTTTTCCCGCATGATGGTGTTGTTTGTTTTACCATACGTGTCAGTGTAAACATACACATACACACTAGACATTTGCCTCATGATGGTTAACCACGTTACCATGGTAACAGCCTTTTGTGACAATAAAACTAATTTACCACAAAACCGTCGTACATTTGTTGATTTGTTTCATGCAAATGATAGTAAGTTCTATGACCGCAGAGTCAGACATCAGACCAAACAGCTTGGAGTCATGAGATAGTCACTGTCAGGTTTGAGCTCTTGTATAATTTGACAAAAGGCAAAATGGCACAGATGAAAGGCATTAAGCTAAGCTTCCACTGTCACACTCTGATCATGTGATACGTCTCTCCTCTGAGCAGAGATTGTAAACAATCACAACATGCAGAACCTATGGCAGAGAACTGTTTATCCTAAGACCAGGCTTTAAACTCACGCCCTACCAGTTTGGAGAAGGAAACAATGCTCCAACTCAGGAATACATCTGCGTTTCTATCATAAACTGCATGTATATGAAGTAAAAGTCAGAAAAGAAGACACTTACTTCATTTAAAACCCTGGTTTTCTTTACAGAGGAGTTCAGCAGAATGCTAATGGGCTAACATGGGGTACTATTCAGAGTTAGGCTTTAAGTAGAAACATTTGCTGAATGATTCACTGTAAATCTGGAACATATACAAAGTTTTAAAAAAGTTGTCCATAATCATCTCTAATTACTGTGTAGTAATGAACCCAGCGTGGAATAAAGGTCTCCGCCATCTTTAGCTCGAAATCTCCAGCTAGAATGTTGTGGGTGTGTTTTGATAAACAGGAGCTACTAATAAACTAACACTTTCCACATTAAGCACCGCTATGCCCGGTACTGCTATACTGTATGTAGCTCTTGGTAAAGGTTTCAACTCTCCTGTTGGTTAGGACTTCAGGGGCGGAAGAGAAGGCCTAATATGCTAGATTAGGCCCCAGCATAATTATGAAGCAACAATGAAATCTAACAATAATGTTTTGATTTACAATAGGTGGACATAATTTAACCTTGGCTGAGTCTTGAACTGGCCCCGTTTGAAGGCTGGGCTCTAACAGTCATGGTTTGCCACTGCATTCGTGTGTACACACATTAAGGTGGGTGTGCCCACTATAAAGCATTCCTATTCAGGTAAAGTAATAAACACAGGCTTTAAAAGATACACAGTGGAGGAGATATATACAAGGTAGTTTACAGATAAACAAATTAATCTGTTACAGATAAGGATTCGGACTGAGTCCTCCCACACGAACTGGCATGTTTCTGTGTGTGTGAGAGTGTAATAACAGTACAGTGACATGAGACCTACTCTTAGAGCAACTCCCTCTCATTAGTGCAGTAAAATACCCTACCATTAAGGCAGACACGCACCTCTAAAGCACATCCTAGAGTAAACGTATATAGACTAGGGTGCAGTAATCATGTGAAATCTGCTTTCTGACTACACGCAGCCTAAGACGAGACTGAGCACAAGATGAGATGTTGTTTGCAGAAAGTTGATAAGTGGGGAATGAGACAGAACTAAGTACAGAAATGTGGAGGTGGAAAAGGATACAGGCAAGATGGAGAAATAAATGAACATTCCGATAAAGAAAAAGACAGACAAACAGGCCAGGGATGACTTCACCTCTTAACATCTTGAGTTGCTTTACTGAGGGATGTAAATCTCTGACCATAGAAAAGAGACTATATTTTTTCAATTGTGAGGTTCCTTTGTTTGTTTTTAAAGGTTTACCTGGGTTTGCACCCCAATGTATCACTGATTGTCTTAAGCACTATTCTACTAGGAGAACATTCAGATCTTCTGATAAATTGCTTCTGACTATTTGACTGTCTAAGTGAAAAGTGGGACTGTGGCTTCGTCCTGAACCACGCACTTCTATGCTATACATACTACATTATTCAATGCACTTCCAATGAAGGTGCACTACGTTTTCACACTATTTAGTGCTGTAGCATGAGATTTAGGACCCAGCCCATGCCTTTTCTGTGGCTGCTCCTGAACTGTGCAGTAATCTCCCACTTTTCCCTTAATACTGACACTTTTTAATATTAGTTAAAGAGCAGTGTGTCCCCTCTGGTGTACATCTTGTTGTAGTTTTATAGCTGTGTTTTCCTTCTGGTTGCTTCTTGCTGTTCTGTTTACTATTTGTGTTTTTATCACTACTATCATATTTTATTTTACCATTGCTGATATATTCTCTCTCGCTATTATCCTATTCTTTACATTTATTGTTTAGTAATTTTCTTTTATTGTATTGTGTTGGACTTTGTTGCTAGATATGTGCTTTATATATAAAACTGACTTGATCCCAAAGCAATTTGATTCAGTTGTGATTCATTAAGAAACATCATGAAATCTTGAACTTTTGCCATGATTCATTTCACAATTACAAATATTTGAGAAACAAATCTGTGCAGTGCAAGATCTTAAATTTCGTCATGAGTCAGTTCAATTGTGAAATCTTCAGGAAATGATTCAGTGCATGATGAAATCTCAAATGTTACTGTGATGCGATTCAGTGATGAACCATTGAGAAAAGATTCAGCAAATCATGAAATTTCTAATTTGATTTAGGTCCAAATCTTTAATAAACATTTCAGTGCGTCATAAAATCTCAGAAAATGTTTTCAGTACCTTCAGATTGATATAACACAGTATGAAGTACATTTTCAGCCCTATTGTTTAAGACACATCTTAGTGTAAATTTGTATTGCCTGGAGAGCTGTAATCACACACACACACACCCACACACACCCATTAAGCCCTACCTCAGCTGTGTTTGCATTCCTTTACTCTCATCTTTGACTCAAACAAGGGGGTGTGGGAATATTCGCATAATCTGAAAGGATTGGTTATTCCGTAGCACCAGGGTCGTTACGGTTGCAATGTCTTAAGATAACTGTGACAGATAATGCACCTTAATGACCGTATAATGACACAAGCCCATTACTGGCCTATTGAAAAAAATGTGGCTTTTTAAATAAGCGCTTTCTGTACATACAAACAGATGCCCCAAACAAAGCACTCTCCTTATTTATGGGCCTGGAGTGGACCATTAAGCCATTTTACACAGAGAAGCCTGTATGTATGCTAACACTGCAAGTCCTTTATCACAGCTGCATAAATTACTTTTGTTACAGAATAATTCATAGTAGTCACTGAACAGTGCATTTTAAGACGTATGAGTTTTAAGCCTAAAGTATGAACAGTTAATGCGACACTAGGCTCAGAGAAATCAGGAAAGAGAGTGCTAGAGAAAGTGCTGAAACGCTCACTCAGCCAGGAGAGTGGCTAGTGTTAGCATTGGCAAGAAGCAGATCGAAGGGGTTCGATGGCTTGGCTGTTTTTAGGTGATCAGCATTTAGCCTGGGCAGATTTGCAGAAGGTGGAAAAAATCCAACTCTGTGGGACTTCAGAGACGATTGGTACTCCTCACTGCATCACCTTACTACAGCACAAACGGAAGAAGCGAACGAACGTTAAAGAACATGTAGCTAGCAGTATGCTTTCTCAACTCACATTTTAGGGCATAGTTAGGCTAAAAATGGGCAAAGATTCCCTCATGAATGTGGACGTTTAGTGCCCTATATTTTACTTCTTATTATTTTGTGAAGCTAAGAGTCTAATGTAGATAAAAAGTAACATAAGCCATGAATTAGCAGCATGTAAACTACATCATGTTATTCAGGAATTTCATTATGTGAACAGCTTTGTAGAAGTTTCCAACACGTTAGCTCACTTCGTAGCTCCAGGTGAAAATACAGAGCTCACCTCAGAGACATTCCCAAAACAGTTTGATGACAAAACTTTCAGATGGTGATGTAGAAAGAGCAGAATCTGAGAAAGCAGGTGTTATATTCAAAATCCCAAAACCACTCTTTCTCACATAATGTCTAATGTTTATTTCAATTTGTCTCATAAACCTTTTCTAACGAGGACAAACTTGAAGACTAAGAAACACGGGAATGGAGGGTGGGAATGTTTAGCCATGTTTAGGAATTACAGTATTATATAAATGTCTTAAGCAGCCATGAAAACTGTCTAAAACTATGTATTTTGATAGTGAGTGTGATTCTATGAGTAAAAACACATCATTACAATAGATACAAATAAACACATACAGTAAAAACTAACAAGAATTTCTTGTTTTCAATGAAGTTCTTGTTTAGAAGAATAGCAAAGATTGGATTCTTGACTTCCCGGTGTCACTCCAGTCATGGATTTGTTAACCCTTTAAGGCTGATGCAAAAAAGAGGCTATTTCTGACATTTTACGTACACATTTATTTGATATGTTAAGAATGTGAGGAGATTTTAATTCATTTTGTGTCATAAACTACATTTTTGACCATCCATATGAGTCATATGTTGGATTAAACTAATCAGTAATAAGATCTATATTCTGAAGGAGCTAGTGCACTTGCTTGGAAAAAAGCGCTTCATCCAATACTAAAGGAAGCCTCATGCATACTTTATACAGTGATAGACAAAATGATAGCTCACAGAAAGCCCCGGTTCTGTAGGCTGAAACTGATTTACTATCGCCAACGGCAAAATACATGCAACAAAACTCCCTGGGGCAGATTTTAACAAGCTGCTTTGTTGTTGTGGGCGTATTTTAACACTAGGCCCATCAGGTTTATGCGGTTAAATTCCATCAACAGCACTTCTGATTTAATTTAATGAAGGATTGATTAGTTCAGGCAGGTACTGGATGGCAACTATAACCACCAGACTTCCTCAAGGAGCACTTAACACACACATTAACATACATAAAATCACAATGTATTGCTCATTTGTTTATTATAGTGTTAGTATTTTAAACAAAGGCTCTGATGAACAGATTGATGTATTTTCTTTGATGCCTGAAACTTTGGAAAGTACTGTACATCTTAATTGTACTGAATGAACAGTGCTGTGTGGAGCAGTTAGTGATCTGAGTAACGCCCACTCTGTCCCTGAAGTATCATTATCAATGTGGTTGAATGGCTGATGAATTTCAAAAATACTTTTCAGTTTAGGAAATCAGGGGTCCTCCCTACTACTGCCTAACACCCTCTCCTACACACACACACATATACACACACACATACACACACACACCTCCCAGGAAAGCTGCATTTTGATGCCATAAAGTAGAAAAACAGCTCAGTGCTTGCAATTTTTTTTTACAAACGCAGCCAAATGTCAACCACAGTACACACATAGATACACACACACACACACATACACACACACAGCCTGTGAGTGTAAAGATCATGTGGAACAATTTGGAAACAGTGATAAAAACACAGAAAGAGACATTCTTAGATTTGTAATTACTGAGTAAACATAATATACAGAAGAGGGAGAGACAGAGAGAGAACGAGACAGAGAAAAGAGAAAAAGGGAGGGAGAGAAAAGGGAAAGGGTGAGAGAGACTGAACAGAACAAAAGAAGGAGAGAGAGAGGAGAAAGGAAGAAAGGGAGAGACAAAGCATTTCAGAGGAGTGTAAGTACAGACTGCATTTTAAACATCTGTTCGGTTTGGGTGGAGTTGAGTTCACAGTCCCGCACAAAAAGCACAGAAAAAAGAATCAAAAAAAGAACAGCGGAAGAGAAAGACAGCGCGTTACAGTCTTTCAGCTCCTCTCTGTGCACTCAGATCAGGACTTTCACTTACGTCTGTAGTACTGCAGCCAAATTAGACTAAACCTAAAACTACTCCAACTTTAACTCAGTAACTACATGACAAGCTTTCTGCTCTTTTTCTTTTACTGAACATGTCTGAAAACAGCACGTTTTCTTGTGAGGATCAGCAAAATGTCCTCACTTGTACAAACCTGCGATGTTGTCCTATCATCACAATAATGATGACAGATGCCGTCCCCACAAAGTGATAAAAACAAGATACACAGAGACTTACATTCTCTGCAGTGAAGACTAATTAAAGGCCTGTTCATACAGAGTATGATTTCTATAGTAGTGGAACCTTCACACAAAGTCTGAGATCTCTTTAAACACTCTACGAAGATGGAAAAATTGATTCCTTGAGTAACAGTGATGATTTTAGTATTGGACCTAAAAATAAAAAAAGCTGAGTTGCAAAATGTGAGGAGTGTCTGAATTTTTGTCTTGAAAGCAAAGGATTGTGATGGATCGAGAGCCAAAAAGACAAAACAATACACAAATAAACAAGTTAGTTAGGTTTTTTAAAAGTATTTTTATAACCTTACACTATGTTATGTTAGAAAAAAGCTAAGAAGTGCTAAAAGCATTAGAGTCTTGGCTAAGATAACGATAGCAACGACAATTACCATCATACCGCCCCACAATAACATTCAATATTTCACACCCCGTGCTGCACTAAATCTAGTTAAATAGGAATAATGATGCCTTTGTAATGGAACATCCAGCTGGGAAGTGTTTTTGTAAATACTGACGACATCCTTTATTCGCTCAGAAAAGTGGCGCAGTTTATCACAACAACAGTAAATATCATCATATTGCCCAGCCTTACACTAAAGCACCATATATTCAGGTATTCCATCACCACAGTGAGTCCCATATTGTCGAGTGTTTTTTTTTCAATGGCAACATGTTAACGCGGCATAAGCCCGTGTACAGCTGTCCAGCTGTCTATCACACATAAATAATAATCTGCTTTACAGCAGCAGCATCACATTTCTGTCTCACGCTTACACACGTGTTCAAACACACTGAGCCATACGGCGCTCACAGACGCGCACAGGACTCTCCAGGTCAACCACACTGAGCTTCGCCACTCTTTACAGCACATTCTGTAACAGTAATAAAACAGCCCCATCCACCAGCTTCAGTGTTCGAGTAGAAAAAACCTTCAACTTTCACACAAAAGCTGCAATCGTCATGTGTCACTTTTCATGAGGCAACCAATCAAAAAAGTACTGAACTGGAGAGTGAACGCAGTACCGGATTCATTCAGATACACTAATCTCTTATTCATATTTCTGTTCCACTTAGAAGTTATATGCATTACACATGTCTCTGTGTAACAGCCACCTCATTTACAGTGGACAGGAAATGAGAATAATAAGCTGACTCAGCTTCATCTGATCTCTATCCACTGTACGAGACTCAGCAAACAGGGGCTGTGTCACTGAAATGCTTACAGATATACATTTGGATTTATAAAATGTATAAAACGTATGTCCTTCAGTTATAGTTTGTCTGAGCGTTCATATGCCTATGAGTTTATATATGTTAGCTCACAGTGACTGGCTTTAAAATGCTACCAGCCCACTGAGAATTCTCCCAGTGTTGCGATTACCCACTCCGGCATTGCGTACTGCCCTCTACACTGTTATCACTGAAGTTGAACAGAGGTGCAATGTTCACTGGGACTGTTAAGGAAGTATTAAACCTGGTTGTTTTTGTTTTCCCCCCCATTTTTCTTCTCCAAACAGAGGTGGGTGGGTGATGTGACAAAAATGTTCTATCGCAATAATTCAAGACAAGTTTTTCTGAGATTTGATGGAGATTTGATTTGTTTGAACAGACCAAACAAAACTTGTAGTGCCAAACAAAAAAAATACTATAATAAACCCAAAACTGAGAGATTTTTATTCATGTTTCACAAAGTGCACCAACTCCAATTAACTTAAATTAATGAACCAATTCTCCTCTTTTTATAATGAAACATGCAATCAGCCTGTGTTCTTTAAGTAATAATGATGTTATCCATGATAAGATCAGAATATTATGACTTAACTTCTCACAATAACAATAAATAACGTCACTAAGTTATAATGAAGTCCTCGTTTGGCTATGGTGCCAATGGAAAACGAAGGTGTGAGACCTGACAATGTTATTTATTAAGAGCAGATACATTTAATATCATTTAATATTATTACATTAATATGTAAAGGTCAGTGAACTTTGCTGTGATAATGAATTAAATCAGTGTCTCTGACTGCAGGGACAGACGTGGGCCAGTAAAGCACGTGGCCTCAGGAGCCTCAGGCTGAGTGCCAGCAGGAGGGAAACCATATTAAAGCCGAGTCTGTCAGGAGGGGGAGGAGACGGTGTGGCGCATATGTACCGTTAAAGGGCCCATATCACGGAAAAAAAACAAATCAACTTCACTTTTTCAAATAAAAGAGTTGTTGTATGTCAACACTGTTGAACTTTTGAAAACGTACCGGTCACTCCATGCAGCCTGTTTTGATTTTTTTTCTTTTATAATGTCATTAAAAAACAAACAGGCTAATAAACATCTGGCATTTCAGCCTACAGCAGTTTAGCCCCGCCCACTCACACTGAAGTTATAAGGAGTGTTTCAGCCTGGACTGCTCTTTGAATGAGGCACAGTAAAGGGCAGCCATTAGGATTAGAGCTTATTCACTTATAGAAGCTCCATTCTGAGGAAAACGGTAGTTTAAATTGTCATGTAAAAATTAATTATGACTGCATTTGGTATGAACTGTCCAGAGTGTATCCTGCCTTCCACCCAGCTCCCCCCACGACCCAGGAGGATAAGCGGCGTATAAGGTGTGTGTGTGTGTGTGTGTGTGTGTGTGTGTGTGTGTGTGTGTGTGTGTCTTTGGTACAACAAAACAAACAAATCTCATAAAAAATGGTCTTCAAGAGAAAAAAAATGATGAATGAATGATTCCTGTCATATTAGAATGAAAAATCATTAACAAACATCACAGAATAATAAATAGTTAAACCTTAATAATACGTAAACTGATAGATTATTCATTATGATTAAAAGCATATTGCTGTCAGAAACAAAACCTTGTATCTCTCTGAAAAAAAGGGGCTTTCAATGTAACAGGATTTTATTCTAGATCATTTTGGACCAGATCTATTCGTCTATACATCATGGACGCCATACGCAATGTAACCTGTAGGTGGAAATTTTAAATGATGAGAAAATGACAAAAATGGAGATAGAAAGTTTGTTCCAACAACAACAATATATAATAGAAAATTCATAATAAATACAAAGATAATTAAATAACAGGGGTGTAAACAAAGACTCAGAAAGGTCAAACTTTGATTTGATTTTTAATAGTTTATGTCTTACGAATGTCTCGACTCTACAGAGCTCTGTTTATAATTTTTCCAGTAAAACTTTTCCACCTCCTACTGCGAAACCCTCAATGGAAATAAGCTCTAAGCACGAAGATTCCTTGTTCGGATCACAGTTTTAAATTTATGTTTTCAGTTATGCTGTTTCACACATTCAGTTTTGCCATTTTTTGACACTTTTCACTCTTTGGTATCAAAGCAGTCTGAGCGCTGGTCTGAGATGAGTTTTTGTCTTGAGCCTGTTTGCATTGATATGGATACACTGATCCAAGACCAGTTCTTGTTTTGATGAATTTAGGTCCCTGATTCGTGACTGAACTGTCATGAAAAAACAAAGAAAGTGAACTTTCATGTCTTAATTGACTGTTAAAGGAGTGAGAGCATCACAGGGTGCTCATAAACCTTTTTTTGTGTAGAGCACCACTCCAATACCTGGAATCGGTAAGAGCAAAAGGCTGAACCTCACCTGAGCCTGAAATGGCACAACTGCCATGCAGCTTAACTTTAACATAAGAATGAGTATCAGGGTATGTATTGTACTTGTGTTGAAGGGAAATTCCACCAATGTTTCAAAATCTCTGCCCACTGTAAAGAAGTGCGACTCTGTAAATTACCCAAATCAAACCACTCAGAGTGACTGAAGGACTGAATTATGCAGGAATGTAGAAAAACGAATGAAAAATCTTACCAGCTTTGCAGGGA